>NW_024412417.1:0-11150 GCF_014898765.1 Herpailurus yagouaroundi | reverse complement strand
CCAGTCAGAGTGGCCAAAATGAACAAATCAGGAGACTATAGATGCTGGAGAGGATGTGGAGAAACGGGAACCCTCTTGCACTGTTGGTGGGAATGCAAATTGGTGCAGCCGCTCTGGAAAGCAGTGTGGAGGTTCCTCAGAAAATTAAAAATAGACCTACCCTATGACCCAGCAATAGCACTGCTAGGAATTTATCCAAGGGACACAGGAGTACTGATGCATAGGGGCACTTGTACCCCAATGTTCATAGCAGCACTCTCAACAATAGCCAAATTATGGAAAGAGCCTAAATGTCCATCAACTGATGAATGGATAAAGAAATTGTGGTTTATATACACTATGGAATACTACGTGGCAATGAGAAAAAATGAAATATGGCCTTTTGTAGCAACGTGGATGGAACTGGAGAGTGTGATGCTAAGTGAAATAAGCCATACAGAGAAAGACAGATACCATATGGTTTCACTCTTATGTGGATCCTGAGAAACTTAACAGGAACCCATGGGGGAGGGGAAGGAAAAAAAAAAAAAAAGAGGTTAGAGTGGGAGAGAGCCAAAGCATAAGAGACTGTTGAGAACTGAGAGCAAACTGAGGGTTGATGGGGGGTGGGAGGGAGGAGAGGGTGGGTGATGGGTATTGAGGAGGGCACCTTTTGGGATGAGCACTGGGTGTTGTATGGAAACCAATTTGACAATAAATTTCATATATAAATTTAAAAAATAAATAAATAAAAATGCAGCCGAATTCTGTATATTGATTTTGTACCCCGTGACTTTGCTGAATTCATGTATCAGTTCTAGCAGACTTCTAGTGGAGTCTGTTGGGTTTTCCATGTAAAGTATCATTTCAGCTGTGAAAAGTGAAAGTTTGATTTCTTTACCAATTTGGATGCCTTTTATTTCGTTTTGTCATCTGATTGCTGATGCTAGGATTTCCAACACCATGTTAAACAATGGTGGTGAGAGTGGATGTCCCTGTTGTGTTCCTGATCTCAGGGGGAAAGCTCTCAGTTTTTCCCCATTCAGGATATTAGCTGTGGGCTTTTCATAAATGGTTTTTATGATGTTTAAGTATGTTCCTTCTATCCCGACTTCCTTGAGGGTTTTTATTAAGAAACGATGCTATATTTTGTCAAATGCTTTTTCTGCATCTATTGACAGGATCTTATGGTTATTATCCTTTCTTTTTTTAAACATTTTTTTAATGTTTATTTATTTTTCATAGGGAGACAGAATGCAAGTAGGGGATGGGCAGAGAGAGAGGGAGACACAGAATCTGAAGCAGCTCTGGGCTGTGAGCTGTCTGAACTCCTGACCCACGAGATCATGACCTGAGCTGAAGTTGGATGCCTAACCAACTGAGCCACCCAGGTGCCCCTATACTTTCTTTTTTTAATGTGATGTATCATGTTGATTGATTTGTGAATATTGAACCAGGAATGAATCCCACTTGATCATGATGAATAATTCTTTTTATAGGTTGTTGAACTCAATTTGCTAATATCTTGTTAAGAATTTTTGTATCCATGTTCATCAGGGATACTGGCCTATAGTTCTCCTTTTTTGTTGGCTCTCTGTCTGGTTTGGGAATCAAAGAAATTCTGGCCTCATAGAATGAGTCTGGAAGTTTTCCTTCCATTTCTATTTTTTGGAACAGCTTGAGAAGGATAGGTATTAACTATGCTTTAAATATCTGGTAGAATTTCCCAGGGAAGCCATGTGGTCCAGGACTCTTATTTGTTGGGAGATTTTTGATAACTGATTCAATTTCTTCACTAGTTAGGTTCTTTTCAAATTTTCTATTTCTTCCTGTTGAGTTTTGGTAGTGTGTGGGTGTTAGGAATTTGTCCATTTCTTCCAGGTTGTCCAGTTTGTTGGCATAGAATTTTTCATAGTATTCCCTGATAATTTCTTGTATTTATGAGGGATTGGTTGTAGTAAACCCATTTTCATTCGTGATTTTATCTATTTGAGTCCTCTCTCTTTTCTTTTTGAGAAGCCTGGCTAAAGGTTCATCAATTTTGGTGTTTTTTTTTCAAAACACCAACTCTTAGTTTCATTAATCTGTTCTACAGTTTTTTTTAGATTCTATATTATTTATTTCTGCTCTGATCTTTATTATTTCTCTTCTTCTGCTGGGTTTGGTGGTTCTTTGCTGTTCTGCTTCCAGTTCCTTTAGGTGTGCTGTTAGATTTTGTATTGGAGATTTTTCTTGTTTTTTGAGATAGGCCTGGATTGCAATGTATTTTCCTCTTAGGACTGCCTTTGCTGCACCCCAAAGGGTTTGGATTGTTGTGTTTTCATTTTCATTTGTTTCAATGTATTTTTTAATTCCTTCTTTAATTGCCCGGTTTACCCATTCGTTCTTTAGTAGGATGTTCTTTAACCTCCATGCATTTGGAGGTTTTCCAAACTTTTTCCTGTGGTTGATTTCATGTTTCATAGCATGATGTGAAAGGGTGTATGGTATCGTCTCAATTTTTTTATATTTACTGAGGGCTGTTTTGTGACCCAGTATGTGATCTATCTTGGGGAATGTTCTGTGTCCACTTGAGAAGAAAGTATATTCTTCTGCTTTAGGATGAAAACTTATAAATATATCTGTCAAGTTCATCTGGTTCAGTGTATCATTCAGGGCCATTGTTTCTTTATTGATTTTCTGTCTAGATGATCTGTCCATTGTTGTAAGTGGAGTATTAAAGTCCCTGCAATTACCACATTCTTATCAATAAGATTACTTATGTTTGTGATTAATTTTCTTATATATTTGGGTGCTCCAAATTTGGTGTGTAGACATTTATAATTGTTAGCTCTTCCTGATGGATAGACCCTGTAATTATTATATAATTACCTTCTTCATCTCTTGTTATAGCCTTTAATTTAAAAATTTTTTTTCAACGTTTTTTATTTATTTTTGGGACAGAGAGAGACAGAGCATGAACGGGGGAGGGGCAGAGAGAGAGGGAGACACAGAATCGGAAACAGGCTCCAGGATCCGAGCCATCATCCCAGAGCCTGACGCGGGGCTCGAATCACAGACCGCAAGATCGTGACCTGGCTGAAGTCGGACGCTTAACCGACTGTGCCACCCAGGCGCCCCAATATAGCCTTTAATTTAAAGTCTAGTTTTTCTGATACAAGTATGGCTACTCCAGCTTTCTTTTGACTTCCAGTAGCATGATAGATAGTTCTCCATCCCCTCACTTTCAATATGAAGTGTCCTCAGGTCTAAAATGGGTCTCTTGTAGACAGCAAATAGATGAGTCTTGTTTTTCATCCATTCTGATACCCTATGTCTTTTGATTGGAGCGTTTAGTCCATTTACATTTAGTGTTATTATTGAAAGATATGGGTTTAGAGTCATTGTGATGTCTGTAGTTTTCATGCATGTAGTGATGTATCTGGTACTTTGTGGTCTTTGCAATATTTCACTCACAAAGTCCCCCTTATGGTCTCTTGTAGGGCTGGTTTGCTGGTGATGAGTTCCTTCAGTTTTTGTTTGTTTGAGAAAACCTTTATCTTTCCTTCTATTCTGATTGACAGGCTTGCTGGATACAGGATTCTTGGCTGCATATTTTTCCTGTTCATCACATTGAAGATTTCCTGCCATTCCTTTCTGGCCTGCCAAGTTTCAGTAGATAGATCTACTACCCTTATGTGTTTACCTTTGTATGTTAAGGCCCGTTTATCCCTAGCTGCCTTCAGAATTCTCTCTCTCCCCTTGTATTTTTCCAGTTTCACTATGATATGTCATGAAGAAAATCGATTCAAGTTATGTCTGAAGGGAGTTCTCTGTGCCTCTTGGATTTCAGTGTCTGTTACCTTCCCCAGATCAGAGAAGTTCCTGGCTATGATTTGCTCGAGTACACCTTCAGCCACCTTCTCTCTCTCTCTTCTTCATCTGGAATTCCTATGATACAGATATTGTTCTATTTGATTGAATCACTTAGTTCTCTAATTCTCCCCTTGTGATCCAGGATTTTTTTCTCTTTTTCTCAGCTTCATCTTTTTCCATAATTTTATCTTCTAATTCACCTGTTCTCCACTCTGCCTCTTCAATCCACACTGTGGCTGCCTTCATTGTATTTTGCACCTCACTTAGAGCATTTTTTAATTTATAATGACTATGTTTTAGTTCCTTGATCTCTGCTGTCTTCTTTGATTTTTTTCAAGCCCAGAGATTAATCTTATGAATATTATTCTAAATTCTTGTTCATTTATATTGCTTATATAGGTTTTGATCAATTCTTTATCTTTCATTTCTTCCTGGAATTTCTTTTGAGGAGAATTCTTCTGTTTCATCATTTTGGCTAGTTTTCTGTCCCTTGTGTGTTTTAAAGGCTTGTTACATGCTTGACAACTGCGAGCACTGCTATATTAAAAGGGGGTCATACCCTGTCCAGGGCCTGGCCCTTCAGGAAGTGTTTTTTGGAGAGTGCTACTTGTTCTCTGTTGTTGGGACTTTGGTTATTTTATTTCCCTACTCGTAGTGATGTTTTAGACCCTCCACCAGGTGTGTTTTGATTTGTTCCTTGGAGTAGCCCTGGAAAGAAAAGCAAACAAGTAGAAAACAAAAACATGCAAACAAACAAATAAAAAAAGAAAAGAAAAGAAAAAAACAAACCAAAAGCAAAAAGCCAGAAACACCAGCTACAAGTAAAGAACAGGATGGAGGTGGTGCTGATGGAGAGCACATACAATGAGAAAAATGACAGGGGCAGGGAAAAAGAAAAAATAAACATGGACCAGGCAGGGAGACTAAACAGCTTAATCTGGAGAGAGAGAAAGGAAAATAAAGAAGGAGGCAGGGGAAAGAAAAGAAGATAAAGTTGCCCAGACAGAGAAATTATATAGTTTAATTATTCCAGAGAGAGAGAAAGGTAAGAAGGAGGTATAGAACATGTATCAAGAGAATGTATTAAATATTTCTGCTTAAACAAACCAACAACCAGAGTAACCAGACTAGAGGAGGGAAGAGATAAGAAGAAAAGGAAAGAAGAATATATCTATATAGCAATAGACTATCTGAGACTGTCTGAGACTGTCTGAGAATTGATCCAGGCAATGCAGCGCTGCTGATCTGGTGGTGGGGAGAACAATGGCGGCCCCCCCACCCACCCAGTCTCTCCTCCACAGACTCGGTGTCCCAAACCACTGTGTTTGAGCTGTCCTCACTGTGCCATGGGTGCAGAGAAGGCAGTCTCTCTTGCTCTGCCGATTTCAGTGCCCTAGTGCTTGGATGGGATTCAAACTCCCACTCCATGTGCCCCGGTACTGGGAAAGCACAGCTCCATGCTACCCAGTATGTGGACCCCGGATAGCTTTGTCCTGTGCCACATCACTCCAGGAAGAGGATCGCTTTCTCCTACTATGGACTGTGCCCCTGGCCTAGCCACTGAGAGGCTGGCAGTTGCAGGCAGACTTTGTCCTGTCCCACAGCACTCCAAGGAGGGTATCTCTTTCTCTTACTGCAGAATGGGCTGCAGCCTGGGGCCTGCAACCCCTCCTCCCCAGCTGTGGGAACAGGGCAGCCAACCCTGGTCCAGAGAAAGTCCCACAGTTAGAAATTGGATTTTCTGTCCTAGTCCGAGGTTTTTCTCTTGTCCCGACAGTCCTATGCTTTCCCAGCACTCTTTCTCTTCCCTTTGTCTCCCAGCCACTCTTTCTCTTCCTTTTGCCTCTCCACAGAAGGGGATCCCTCCCCTCCATTGTTTTATTTCTCCCAGTTTTTAATCACACACCTGTGGCCCATCAGGTTGTCCCCGTGTATCCCTGGTAGTGACTCAGTCTCTTTTCTTCCCAGACTCTTGGAGTTCAGTCTTTTGACTTCAACCCTTCTTTGAGAAACACATGAAGTTCAGATCCCCCTACTTCTCTGCCATGTTGCCCCCCCCAAGTACACTTGAGAAGAATATATATTTTCTTGCTTTTTAATGGAATGTTCTGTATAGGCATACCTCAAAGATATCGTGGGTTCAGTTCCCAATAAAGCAAATATCACAATAAAGCAAATCAAATGAATAATTTGTTTCCCAGTGCATATAAAAGTTATGTTTATACTGTAGACTATTAAGTGAGCGATAGCATTATGTATGAAAACAATAATATACATTCCTTAATTAAAAAATACTTTATTGGTAAAAATGCTAACTATCATCTAAGCTTTCAGTGAGTAATAATCTTTTTCCTGGTGGAGGATCTTGCCTGGATATTTATGGCTGCTTACTGATCAGGGAACTAGTTGCTGAAGGTTGGTTGGCTTAAAATAAGACAACACTGAAGTTTTCCACACTGCATTAACTCTTAATAGGAGTCAGCCTATCTTTTTTTTAAATTTTTTTTTAATGTTTATTTTTGAGAGAGAAAGAGACATAGTGTGAGCAAGGGAGGGGGGCAGAGAGAGAGGGAGACACAGAATCCAAAGCAGGCTCTAGGCTCTGGGCTGTCCACACAGAGCCCAAAGCAGGGCTGGAACCCACAAACTGTGAGACCATGACCTGAGCTGAAGCTGGACACTTAACTGACTGAGCCACCCAGGTGCCCCAAGAGTCAGCCTATCCTTTGAACCTTTGAAACCAGGTATTGACTTTCTCCTCTCTAGCTATAAAAGTCCTAGGGGCACCTTCTTCCTCATAGATGACTGTTTTATCTACATTGAAAATCTATTGTTTGGGGTAGCTACATACAGATAATTATCTTAGCTAGATATTTTGGTAAGTTGGTACAGCTTCTACATCAACACTTGCTGCTTAACCTTGCACTTTTATATTATGGAGATGACTTCTATCCTTAAACCTCACAAACCAACTCTACTGGCTTCACATTTTTTCTTCTGCAGCTTCTTCATCTCTCTCTCAGCCTTCTTAGAATTGAAGAGAGTGAGGGCCTTGCTCCGGATTAGGCTTTGACTTAAAGGAATTTTGTGGCTGGTTTGATCTCTTCAGACCACTCAGACTTTCTCCATATCATCACTAAAGCTGTTTTGCTTTCTCATCATTCATGTGTTCACCGGAGTAGCACTTTTAAATCCTCCAAGAACTTTTCCTTGGCATTCACAACTGGCTAACTGACCAAAGAAGTCTAGTTTTCAGCCCATCTTGGCTTTCAACATGCCTTTTCAACATGCCTCACTAAACTTAATTTCTAGGTTTTGATTTCAAGTGAGTAACATGTGACTCTTCCTTTCACTTGAACACTTAGAAGGTATTATAGGTTTATTAACTGGCATAATTTCAATATTTTTGTGTCTCATGGAATAGTGAGGGCAAGAGATGGGGGAAGAGCCAGTTGGTGGAGCAATAAGAACACATACAACATTTTTCAATTATGTTTGCTGTGTTATATGGGCACAGATCATGGCACCAGAAAATAATTACAATAGTAACACAAGAGATCATTGATCATAGATTACCATAACAAATATAATAATAATGAAAAATTTGAAATATTGTGAGAATTACCAGAATGTAACACACAAAGTAAGCAAATGCTGTTAGCAAATGCTACTGATAGTCCTGCTTGACTCCAGGTTGCCACAAAACTTCAATTTGTTCAAAATACACTATCTGTGAAGCATAATGAAGTAAAGCACAGTAAAACAAAATATACCTGATGCAAATGTATGGAAAACCACTGTCCACCTACATGTACCTTTTATAAAGATTTCTCAGAGTATATTTGCATTAATTATGCTTCAATGCTTTAAATAAAAGGGTTTTAAAATAGAAGGCATGGCTGTTCATTGGAAAATCAATACAGAAGGTACAATACGGCAAATAGGAATTATGTTATAATAATGATTGAACTTTAGCAATAATCTGACATGATTTGCTGCTATGGTGTGAGTTTATATGTATATAGATAATAACATATATATACATATATATAGTCTGACATTCACTCTGCATTTTTACTGTTTTCTGCCATTGCTTTTTGTTTGTTTGTTTTTATTTATAATGTGATATACTTGACATGTTTGTTTCTGTTTATTGCTAGGTTATCCAGATAACTTTTGAAGAATTTGATCTGAAGATTGGCTATGATACCTTGATAATGAGTGATGGAGGTGAAGTTGGAGACCCCAGGACAGTGTTCCAAATGTAAGTTCTTAATGTTTCATTCTTTACTTCACCTATCAGGTCCTTATGAAAATTAACCCTTTTTCTTCCATTGGTCCCTCCCACTACCATCAACAGAAGTATAGGACCTCAGTTACTATCAGCTCACATGTAAGTATTTATTAGTCCTTCTTCAGTGAGGCTTAAGGTACTTGATCTAAACACAATTTCTTAGAACCCGTGGCCAGATGGGAGCCACTGGAAATGGAGACCTGGAGTGAAATTGCAAAGTGGTTGATTGGGACTTACTTTGGAAAACACTTTTGCCCCCACAGAGTTTAAAAAGAGACTGAAAAGGGGCACCTGGCTGACTCAGTACAGCATGTGACTCTTATTCTCGGGATTGTGGATTCAAGCCCCATGTTGGGTATAGAGATTACTTAACAATAAAATCTTCAAAAAAAAATAGACTGAGAAAATAAGCATAAAATATATCCCAGACAGTCTATCCTGAAGATGGTGGGAGCTGCTCATTTACCGGCGGCAGAATCATACCTAACTAAGTTGTGAGTCTATCAGTGGTTTGACATTTGACATACTTAGCAATGATAACTCTCAGAGTTAAGATAGTTAAAACAGACTAAACATGATTCTTTTTTTTTAAATTTTTTTAATGTTTATTTATTTTTGAGAGAGAGCGAGAGAGCATAAGCAGGGGAGGGGCAGAGGGAGAAGGATACACAGAATCTGAAGCAGACTCCAGGCTCTGAGCTGTCAGCACAGAGCCTGACATGGGGCTTGAACTCACAAACTGTGAGATCGTGACCTGAGCCGAAGTCAGATGCCTAACTGACTGAGCCACCCAGGCGCCCCTAAACATGATTCTTAAAGTGAGCTGAAAGAATGAGCATATATTGAAAAAAGGAAAATGTTAAGAACTTATTTACTGCCCACCTCTTGGACTATTCACTCCAATAATCTATTTATGATTGTGGCATGAAGAAATGCTTTAGGGAGAGTATATTGCTTTCTCTGCTATGAACCTCAAAAGCTTAGAGTATACCGTCTCTCAGAATTCCCTTCATAATTGTTGATTTGCAATTGAGGTTTTATCAACCTGATTTTCTCAAAATGGGATCGTTTTGCATCCCAATTACCTGGTCCACTCTTTTAAAATGTAGAATTCTGGACTCCTATACCTGACTTACTGAATCAGTATGTCTGGGCTTTGGAACCAAAAGTCTACACATTTTTAATCTTTCCCTAATTTCATATAGGTACCTAAAAATACTAAGGATTTCTATAAAAGTTGAATATTTTTCCACATTCCTTGACATTATACAATGTATGAAAGACATTTACCAAGTGGGATAAAGGAGTAGGGAATAGTCAAAATACTACTACTTTTAAGTAGTAGTTGACATACAATATTATATTAGTTTCAGGTGTACAGCATAGTAATTCAACAATTATATATATTACAAAGTGTTCACCATGATAAATGTAGTTACCATCTATCACCACACAAAGTAATTATATTATTGACCATACTTCTTATGCTATACTTAACACTTTTCATCCTCATGACTTATTTATTTTATAACAAGAATTCCATCCCTCTTAATCCCCTTTACCTATTATGCTTATCCCCCCACAAAATCCCCACTGGCAACTACCAGCCTGTTCTTTGTATTTGTGAGTCTGTTTATGTTGTGTTTTTTTCATTTGCTTTGTTTTTTTAGATTCCACATATAAGTAAAATCATAATGTATTGTCTTAGTCACCCTGACTTATTCTTTTTAGTAAAATACCCTCTAGGTTCATCTATGTTATTACAAATGGCAAAATTTCAGTCTTTTTTATGGCTGAGTAGTATTCCATTGTATGTATACTGTTATCTTCTTTATCCATGGAGAATCTATGCCCTCTCTAAGGAGGGCAGAAGATAGTTCCAGCCAATTTTTGCTATGTGATAATTCAGACCTAAGGTTGCTAGTTTGTGAAAAGAAATCACAAATTCAGATTTTTGATATGTAAATTTCTATTATGTGAAACATTCCACTTCCCAAATAACAATAAAAAAATATACTGATCAGATTATCTCTGTGCTTAGCAATTTTTAATACAGTATTATGGTATAATGAAATACAAACTATCAGATATAAAACCAAAGGAAATCTGGGAGAAATTGTAGATTATGTCTGGAAGATATTAGTCCAGTGTAGTGAAATATCTACCAGGCTCATCATCCAGATAAAAAATGCTGAGCTTTTTTAGTGGGAAGTATTAAAAATGAAATCACAATTTGAGCAACATAACCAAACATGTAGAACATGTAAAATACATGCCTTTTTATCCACCATACCTTAGGAAGCACAAAATGGAATTGTAGTAGGCTCTGAAATAAACAACTAGTTGTGGTTGAGCAATGATAATCCATGTTGTAGGGGAAGGAGAAAAATTGAAGTTGAAGTCAATGTGCATTAAAATAAGAAAGAAGAGGTTTGGGGGGATTTTGTTTGGAAAAATTAGAACTAAGAAGGAATAATATTGGGATATTATGTATACATAAGGCAAAAAAAATTCCTAGAAAAAGAAAATAAAAACACACATAAAGAAAATACCATTGTTTTTGATTATGAAATTAACCAGACAAAATTACTCCTTCAATTAACATAGAAGTTTGAAAGACTTACTCCCAGTTTCTGTACTTAATCATATTGGAGATTGGAAACTAGTCTAGAATCTCAAAGGGCAAGGGGGGGTGGGATGCAGGTGCCAGCCAGGCACATTCCTGGGCAAGAGCTGAGCTACAGAAAGGTCAGAGGAGGATCCTGTAGGAAAGGGATCAGGAAAGGGGCCTATCTTGCCCAAGTTTAAAAACAATATTGGGGCACCTGGGTGGCTTCTTTGGTTAAGTATCCAGTTCTTGGTTTCATCTCAGGTCACAATCTTGCGTGATCCCACGTCGGGCTCTGTGCTGATAACACAGAGCCTACTTGGGATTCTCTCTGCCTTCCTCTGTCTGTCCCTCCCCCACTCATAGCCCCTCTCTCTCTCTGTTTCCCTCTCTCTCTCTCTCTCTCTCTCTCTC
>NW_024412416.1:28808210-28808958 GCF_014898765.1 Herpailurus yagouaroundi | reverse complement strand
TCTAAGAAAAAAGAATGAAACTCTAAATAATACTAGCACAATTCCCTGGGTAAGTTTTGTGTCCACGAAGTAATAGACTTGTGGTCTGAAGAGAAGTGGAACATCCCCTAGATATACCAGGGAGTTCTGTGGGCAAAACTCATGCAACGCAACTCTAATAAGGTCTGGAGGATGTGGCTCCTGGCAAACCTACAGATTTTGGTTCAGTCTTTGAGTATTCTGTGCTCTTACGGCCTCAGTGATTGGACTTCACATGCATGAACCCTGGTTGTCTCAGGGTATAGGTAACTCAGGCTTTCCTGAAAGGGGTGCACAGAGAGCAGGACAATTGTCCCATGCCAACAGAACCTTGCCAGGCCCAGAGTTCTTACTGTCAGGAGGTCAAACATGACTTTTCAACACCAGATATTAACTGTTATGTGATATACGGTGTAAATGCAGGCACCCTGGAAATTAATGGGCACCGTCTGACAGCCCTGTAGCACAGGAATTTGACTCTAGGCCTCCTTGTTCAGAAACCTGAGTTCTGCTAGACTCACACAGAGATGAACAAGCATGCAGGGAAAACTCTCCTGAAGAGACAAGGGCTCTTTGGTTCAACATAGCCCACCGTCACAAGGAATGGACCAAATTCCCCGTGGGAGAGCCCAGGGTACGGGTGTAAGACAAACATTTGGAGTAGACACCAGGGAGGGCTCTGAGTTAAAATAGAGCAAATGTGTGAAAATGCAGAGAGGGAGGGACTCTC
>NW_024412416.1:28723612-28808200 GCF_014898765.1 Herpailurus yagouaroundi | reverse complement strand
TAGATGCTGGAGAGGATGTGGAGAAACGGGAACCCTCTTGCACTGTTGGTGGGAATGCAAATTGTGCAGCCGCTCTGGAAAACAGTGTGGAGGTTCCTCAGAAAATTAAAAATAGACCTACCCTATGACCCAGCAATAGCACTGCTAGGAATTTATCCAAGGGACACAGGAGTACTGATGCATAGGGGCACTTGTACCCCAATGTTCATAGCAGCACTCTCAACAATAGCCAAATTATGGAAAGAGCCTAAATGTCCATCAACTGATGAATGGATAAAGAAATTGTGGTTTATATACACTATGGAATACTACGTGGCAATGAGAAAGAATGAAATATGGC
Source organism: Herpailurus yagouaroundi (assembly GCF_014898765.1). Taxonomy (NCBI): domain Eukaryota; kingdom Metazoa; phylum Chordata; class Mammalia; order Carnivora; family Felidae; genus Herpailurus; species Herpailurus yagouaroundi. The sequence continues at coordinate 28,807,860 of NW_024412416.1, read as the reverse complement.
CCTTTGTAGCAACGTGGATGGAACTGGAGAGTGTGATGCTAAGTGAAATAAGCCATACAGAGAAAGACAGATACCATATGGTTTCACTCTTATGTGGATCCTGAGAAACTTGACAGGAACCCATGGGGGAGGGGAAGGGAAAAAAAAAAAAGGAGGTTAGAGTGGGAGAGAGCCAAAGCATAAGAGACTGTTGAGAACTGAGAGCAAACTGAGGGTTGATGGGGGGTGGGAGGGAGGAGAGGGTGGGTGATGGGTATTGAGGAGGGCACCTTTTGGGATGAGCACTGGGTGTTGTATGGAAACCAATTTGACAATAAATTTCATATATAAATTAAAAAAAATGGAAAAATATTCCATGCTCCTAGATAAGAAAAAATATTGTTAAAATGTCAATACTACCAACACAATCTACATATTCAATGCAATACCTATCAAAATAACACCAGTATTCTTCACAGAGCTAGAGCAATCCTAAAATTTTTGTGGAACCAGAAAAGACCCCAAATAGCCAAAGCAATCTTGAAAAAGAAAACCAAAGCTGGAGGCATCACAATCCCAGACTTCAAGCTGTATTACAAAGCTGTAATCATCAAGACAGTTTGGTACTGACACAAAAACAGGCACTCAGATCAGTGGAACAGAATAGAGAACCCGGAAATGGACCCACAAACATATGGTCAACTAATCTTTGAAAAAAGCAAGAAAGAATATCCAGTGGAATAAATACAATCTCTTCAGTAAATGGTATTAGGACAACTGGACAGTTATTTGCAGAAAAATGAACATGGACCACCTTCTTACCCCATACACAAATATAAACTCAAAATGGATGGAAGACCTAAACATAAGAGAGGAAGCCATCAAAACCCTTGAGGAGAAAGCAAGAAAAACCTCTTTGACCTGGGCTGCAGCAACTTCTTACTCAACACGTCTCTGGAGGCAAGAGAAACAAAAGCAAAAATGAACTACTGGGACCGCATCAAAATAAAAAGCTTCTGCACAGTGAAGGAAATAATCAACAGAACCAAAAGGCAACCAACGGAATGGGAGAAGATATTTGAAAATGACATATCAGATAAAGGGTTAGTATCCAAAATCTATAAAGGACTTATCAAAGTCAACACCCAAAAAACAAATAATTCAGTGAAGAAATGGGCAAAAGACATCAAAAGACAGACACTTCTTGAAAGAAGACATCCAGATGGCCAACCGACACATGAAAAATGCTCATCACTCATCATCAGGGAAATAACAAATCAAAACCACAATGAGATACCACGTTACACCTGTCAGAATGGCTAAAACTAACAACTCAGGCAACAACAGATGTTGGCAAGGATGCAGAGAAAGAAGATCTCTTTTGCACTGCTGGTGGGAATGCACACTGGTGCAGCCACTCTGGAAAACGGTATGGAGGTTCCTCAAAAAAATTAAAAACAGAACTACCTTACATCCCAGGAATTGCACTAAGGTGTTTATCCAAGGGATATAGGTATGCTTTTCGAAGGGGTACATGCACCCCAATGTTTATAGCAGCACTATCAATAGCCAAAGTATGGAAAGAGCCCAAATGTCCATCGATGGATGAATGGGTAAGGAAGATGTGATATATGTATACAGTGGAGTATTACTCAGCGATCAAGAAGAATGAAATCTTGCCATTTGCAACTATGTGGATGAAACTAGAGGGTATTATGCTAAGCGAAATTAGTCAGAGAAAGACAAATATCATATGACTTCACTCATATGCGGACTTTAAGATACAAAACAGATGAACATAAAGGAAGGGAAAAAAAATAATATAAAAACAGGGAGGGGGACAAAACATAAGAGACTCAAATGTAGAGAACAGATGGTTGCTGGAGGGGTTGTGGGAGGGGGGATGGGCTAAGTGGGTAAGAGGCATTAAGGAATCTGCTCCTGAAATCATTGTTGCACTATATGCTAACTAACTTGGATGTAAATTTAAAAATTAATAAATTATTAAAAAAAACACTAATGACCTCTGAAAAACATAGAACATGAGCAACATGGCATCACTGCAACAGATATAACAGTAAATTGCTTTCTTGTAAACATATTTTGTTGACAAACCATGAGCTAATAATCAGCCTAAACTCAGCAGTGCCCTCTTACGTTGGGACACACACACACACCAAGTTTTTTATTTGTGCCACCAACAGGAACCCAGTAACTACTGTGGACAAAAAGATGATGCAGCACTTCATAAACAACACAGACCAGTTGGAAAAGCAAATGTCTATAGTCAGAGACCTATAATAAGAATGTAGTTATCAATCACCAAAATGTCCAGAATGGGAGTAAATGCATCAAACACAGCAAATTTATACCACATTGTACAGAAAGACAAAAGGGGTGCCACTGGAAAAGGAAAGTTTCTTCATGATGAAAACTGCTTCAGACTTGGACTTGAGTCTAAGTCTTTCAGATTTTGCCTTCTTGCCATTTTATCATAAGCCAAGATACAAAATGACATTGAGAAAACCTTATCCAACACAGGTGATAAGTTCAGGCATGTTAGGGGTGTGAGAAAGAATAAGGTATTGAGAAATAACTGATCTAGAGGAGAGAAGCAACCATGGTTTTCATGTTTTGGGGGTCTTTATAGAGGAAACGGAAGGCAGATGTTAGCGTTAGTTCCCTCTAACCCCCATCCCCAGTTGTCCTATTCTGGCTTGCTCCCTGCTCCAGAACAGTAAAGAGCACAGATGCTGGAGCCAGACTGCCTGAGTTCAAATGCTAGCCCTTTTTACTTGGAGTGGGAACTCCAGCTATTCTCCAAACTTTCTGTACCTCAGTTTCTTCATCTATAAAGTAAGAATAATAGCAGCTTCTCTTTGGTACAGTTCCTGGGGGTACTAAATGAATTAACACATATTAAGAACTTAGAACAATGTGTGGCACCTAGTAAGCCTTCTCTGTGACTTAGCTATAGCTATGATTATCTCTACTCCTTTCTTAATCCAGACTTTGCTCTTTCCTGCTTTCCCTGAACTTTTCTCTTTTGTTTCAAGTTTTTATTTAAATTCTAGTTATTTAACATGTAGTACAATATTGGTTTCAGGAGTAGAATATAATGATTCATCACTTACATACAAAACCCAGTGCTCATCACAAGTGCCCTCTTTAATACCCATCACTCATTTAGCCCACCCCCCCCACCGACTTCCCTCCAGCAACCTTCAGTTTGTTCCCTATGGTTAATACTCTCTTATGGTTTGTCCCTCTTTTTGTTTTTATCTTTTCTTCCCTTCCCCTGTATTGATCTGCTGTATTTCTTAAATTCCACATATGAGTGAAATTATACGGTATTTGTCTTTCTCTGACTGACTTATTTCACTTAGCATAATACACTAGTTGCATCCATGTTGTTGCAAATAGCGAGGTTTCATTCTTTTTCTTTTTCATTCAATTTATATATATATATATATATATATATATATATATATATATATAAAACATCTTCTTTAACAATTCATCAGTTGATGGATATCTGGCCTCTTTCCATACCTTGGCTATTGTTGATAGCACTGCTATAAACATTGGGGTGCATGTGCCCCTTTGAATCAGCATTTTTGTATCTTTTGGATAAATACTTAGTAGTGCAATTGATGGGTCGTGAGGTAGTTCTGTTTTTAATTTTTTGAAGACCTCCATACTATTTTCCAGAGTGGTTGCACCAGTTTGCATTCCCACCAACAGTGCCAGTGTTCCTCTTTCTCTGCATCCTTGCCAACATCTGTTGTTTCGTGGGTTGTTAGTTTTAACCATTATGACAGGTGTGAGATGGTATCTTATTGTGGTTTTGATTTGTATTTCCCTGATGATGAGTGATGAGCATATTTTCATGTGTCGTTTGGCCATCTGGATGTCTTCTTTGGAAAAGTGTCTATTCATGTCTTTTGCCCGTTTCTTCACTGAATTATTTGTTCTTTGGGTGTTGAGTTTAAGTCCCTTATAGATTTTGGATATTAATTCTATCAGTTGCCTTTTAGTTTTGTTGATTGTTTCCTTTGCTGCGCAGAAGCTTTTTACCTTGATGAGGTTCCAATGGTTCACTTTTGCTTTTATTTCCCTTACCTCAGGAGACAAGTTTACAAAAAAATTTGCTGTGGCCTATGTCAGAGATGTTGCTGCCAGTGTTCTAGGATCAAAACAAAATCTTAATGCAGCTGGCCTACCCTCCAATAAGCTGGCAGATCACTCCATTTTAGAAATGTGACGAATTAAGCCTGATTCTCTAAGGAAGCTTGTTACAGCTCAGATTTTGTGGAAATATGATGTTTTTGTTCGCAGAGTGATCCTTTTCACAAATTTCCTCCTTAGCTTCCTCAATGTGGGAGGAGAACCCTTGCTGGCATAATTCAAATAGGTAGTATTATAATCAATGGAACAGTCCTTCATCTTGGTCAAGTTGATTTCTAATTTTCTTCCAAAGTTTCTTTGGTGCAATTGTTAATGGGATCGATTAACTGATTTCTTTTTCAGGGTTTGTGGAGGGTGGGATAGATGGGTGATGGGTTCAGGAGGACACTTGTTATGATGAGCACTGGGTGTTTTCTGTAATTGACGAACCACTGAATTCTATTCATGAAAAATATTGCACTCTGTGTTAACTAATGAGAATTAAATAGAAGTTTGGCGTCAAACTGAGGGGGGGAATGAGCAGATGATTTTTCTTGCTATTTTTACACCTCCATTTTGACCCTGCTCTCTTGACTCATTTTATCTTGGACCAACAAGCGTGTTTTGGTGCTGTGTTTACTAAACATTGAAATCAGAAATATATCCACATAGGATATCTTTGGATATAGTGTTGGAAAAATAAAATAATTCAGTTCCTTGATCAACTTACAAATGTTTATCTCAACATACCATTTCTGGTTTATCTGAACCTATTTTATATTAATCAAGCTTTTTCAGGACCAATTAATTTATGTGTAAATGTCTTCATGTTTTAGCCACACCATAATGCATAAAGTATACAGTCTGCTTTTTTTAATTTTAAAAAGGAATTCTTACGCTGACCTTTTAGAGAAGGGAGATCAATCTGTGATCTCTCATGGTGGGCAAGCCGTAATCAGTTATAGACTAGCCACATCCGGGGTTCATTTATACAAAGAAGAAACACATCTGTATTCTGTTTGTGCCACTGATAACTTTGACATCTTTGGCAGGTGGCCAAAGCTCACCCTTAACCAAAACAAGAACCTTCCCAAAACAAGAACCTTCCCCTTGGAGTACTGTGTGACTCTGGAAGGATCTATGCCCTTCTGAAAGAAAGATCTTTGCATGCCTAGCAGTAGAGGCAGGTGTAGAAGTGGACTATGATTCTGAGATCTAGTGCTTCTTCCTGGTTGATATCTATGGCTTCTCTACTGGGAACTGTAGGTGGTAGTGGTGTCCGGGTGGGGTGGTTGCTCAAGACCTACCACTTGAGCAGAGTTTGTTACATTACCATGCCACATGGCATAGGGAGCAGACCCATGCACTGTTGTGTTCGTGATGACCTGCGTACTTCCTGGTGGAAAAGGACCTGAGTTTCCCTCATTGGATCCAAATATTTGCCGGTTTATGCAGGTTTTTAAACCTTTCTGAGGTAAGGCGGTATATTTTGTATACAGGTGTGGCTGACCACTCTCTACCTGACACACTATCCAGTGTTAATGGAGCCTCATATCACATCTTCTGGAGAACTGGCTTTGGTAGTTCTGTATTCAAACACACTGTACAGTGGGATGACCTATATTATCAAGAGACTAGGACTGGCCCAGGTCGTAGGAGGTGGGGAAAGTCTAGAGGATAAGACTGCGCTCTGCCTTTTTAGGTTATGTCTCAAATCCTTGCCATCAGGTTTTCTTTAGAAATGAGAGTGTCCAATATTCTGTGAGGAGTCTTCCTCACTTGGGCTCCACGTGTGGTCATTTTAGTATCAAGTTCCCACATGTGCATTGACACACACTTAGCGATGGTGTGTTCAAGGGAAAGAACACTGGGGAAGTGACAAGAGAATGAAGAAAGAAATTAGGGAGAGCTCTACCATGGGGCAGCAGCTTCCATTTTCTCAGCTGCATGCTCAAAGGCCCAAACGTCAGCAAGTAATTCCTGAAATTGGTATTTTTCTGCTGGACCCAGGACCATCCTTGGCCCAGACCCCAGGAGAAAAGATTCTGGTACTCTGGGGGCACTAGAAATTATGAGGAGCTAACTCCTCTTATGTTAGGCAATAGCTACCGATAAAAAGGCTTCAGCATTCTCCTGTAGAGTGTTGTGTTTTTCCAGACTTCCATATAATCATAAAGGGTCATTTGGCTCCAGGTCTCCAGCAATGACTCACTGTGTTCCAATTTAATAGAAAAGTGCTTTATACTTGCTAGAAACCTTTGAGAGCTTAGAGAGGCTTGGACACTTGGATTGTTGAAGCCTTGGGATATGGAAGCATGTGTCAGAGCACTGTAAACTGAGTCCAGAGTCCAACACATTATTAGCCCTTACTGGACTCCCAAGGTCTTCATTTGGATACTGGGGGTAGGGTCATTGTCCTGGCTGACATGAATATATCTTATGAGTAAACCGTATACACTGGGGATCGACAGTGTAAAGGGAATGGCAGAAATCTGAGATCCCTTGCACAGCCCTAGAGCCTCTAGGTCCTGAGCCTGGAAACTTAAAGGGTCAATGCCCTCATTGCAGCCACATAAAAGTGCAGATTTTGTTTGCCGATCATGACTGTGGCTCCAGTACTAGTGCTAGACACCAGGGAACAGGCAAACTCCTGTGTTAATGGTGCCCACCGAGTTTTGCTAGAGGAACAGGACCAGGGAAATGACATGCACAGGTCATTCTGCATTTCCCATGCCTCAGATACAACAGGATTCTCCTGTTACTACCAGCTATCTCCACAGAGTAACCTGCTCAAAATCTATATGCTATGCTCCAATATCCTTCTACTTAATCATTCAGTGACTCCTCCAAGCTCATGTCGTGTTTGGCGATCTGGATGGCCCAAGTGCAAGGCTTACAATGACACAGTGGTCCTTGCTTGCACAATCTGAAGAAGACAAAGTTTTGAAAGACAAGCCTTGTGAAAAAACAGGGGGTGGGAGTTGGTCAAGAACTGTGTGAGAAGAAAAAGTGTGCTGTGAGAACAGGCTGGGGAGTCATTGGAGTTCACAAAACCCCTGAAACTAGACGAATTTTGGGCATTCGAGATAAGGGCACTCATTTTTCAATAGGTAGACGGTCCTCAACTGTCAACTGGAAGGTGATTGTTGCCATGGTTTCAGCTGCCGTCCCCATCTAGTGGGGAAGGGTGTGCTTTTTAGAAACCAAAGAGTGGTTACAGAATTTCACAAGTAATTCATATAAGCCTGTGTCACATTTGTTTTGACATTAAGTTCCCTGAAGAGGGACACCTTTTCAGGCAGAGAAGATCCATTTCCTCTGTTAGCAGGACCAGGATACAGCCATTAATATGATCCTGTCTGACAGAGGGTATGAAAACCATTTCATGGACCACGACCAAGTCATTTGACTATTAAGACTTTTTTTTCCATTCAAATATTAGTTATCCTGTTGGTTTCAGAAGTAGAATTCAGTGATTCCTCACTTACATATAACACCCTAGTGCCTTGTGTTACATATAACATCGCAAGTGCCCTCCTTAATACCCATCACTCATCTAGCCAATCTCCCAACCACCTCCCTTCCTCAACCCACAGTTTGTTCTCTATCCTTAAGCATCTCCCTTTCTTCTCCCCAATTTCACATTTGTTAAATTCCACACAGGAGTGAAATCGTATATTTGTCTTTCTCAGATGGACTCATTTCCCTTGGTATAATACATTCTGGGTCTCTCCACTTCTATGCCACATTACAAATGGCAAGACTCAATGCTTTTGCTGGTTGAGTAATATTCTCAAGATAAAAAGCTTCTGCGCAGTGAAGTAAACCATCAACAAATCTCAAAGAAGCCTACAGAATGGGAGAGGATATTTGTAAGCTTCATACCTGGTAAAGGTTTAGGATCCAAAATCTAGAATCGACCTCTCAAACTCAACACACAAGAAAAAAAATGACCGGTATAAATTGGGTAAAATAAGTGAAGAGACACTTTTCCAAAGAAGACTTCCAGGTGGTTAGCAGACACAAGGAAAGATCCTCAGACACTGCTCATTAGGGAAGGCAAAGCAAAATCTTAATGGGAGACCACGTGACACCTGTCAGAATTGCTGAAATTAACAATAAAAGAAACAATTGTGGCGTGGATGTGGAGAAAGGGGAACACTCTTGCACTCTAGGTTGAAATACAAACTGGTGCGGCCACTCTCTGCTATGATTGGAGGAACATGTTAGAGAGCAGGCCTCCTTCTATGGTTACTCATTGTCATTTCTATGTAGTATTTAAGGCACTGTCGGCAGATGAATTTTATTCCATGTGAGTAGAGGAAAAATTTGAAAAGCAATATAGATATTTAAAGATTTGGGGTAGGGTTCACTCAGTTACAATGAAAACAAAAAAAAAACAGTTTACCCAACCAAATAAAATTCACGTTGTGATTCCACTCTGTAAAAATAATGTTCAAATGTAGAAATATAGTACAGACTGTGATTGTCTTTACCAGGGTTTTTAGTTTCTTCATTTTCCTTATTATCTATTTACAAATAATACAGAAAGCTGCTGGCAACAGTAACCTGCTTTGCTTAAGCGGCTTCCTAAACAAAGAAGGGAAAGATGGTTAAGGAAGATGACACAGAGGAGGTTTCCAAAGAGACTGATTTGATTTTCACAAGATTAGAGTTGCCCTGGGAAAAACCAAAGAGGACTAGAACATTTTTGACAAGTTATAATTTGGTGAGACAAATTGCCAGATACCCTGTCCACTCCAGTTTAATGTTTTATTCCAGGAATAAGTATACTGGTGAGATTTTCACACAACTTTTGTTCAATAAAAAATATGTACTTTTCCAAGTCCTCTAACCTTTGTGCTACGTTTCCTTTTGGGAGAATTTTCCTTTGAAGTGCAGCTCTCAATTTTAAATGACCCAATGCTGTTGTCCACCATCCCTGCTAACCACGAAGACCATCCTTTCACTTCTGTCTTCCTCTTTGGAAGTCATCTCCACATGGCCTAGGTCATATTTTGTCGTGGTCACTTAAGATGTAGTGCTGGGCACAAGGCAAGGATGGACAGTGGTTAGGGAATTCATAGAAAATGAATCTGTAGGACAGGAAGGAAGATGGCGGCGTAGGAGGACCCTGGGCTCACCGCGTGTCCTGCTGATCATTTAGATTCCACCTACACCTGCCTAAATAACCCAGAAAACCGCCAGAGGATTAGCAGAACGGAGTCTCCGGAGCCAAGCACAGACGAGAGGCCCACAGAAGAGGGTAGGAAGGGCGGCAAGGCGGTGTGCACTCCACAGACTGGCGGGAGGGAGCCGGGGCAGAGGGGCAGCTCGCTGACCAAGCAGAGCGCCCGAGTCTGGCTGGCAAAAGTGGAGGGGCCTGACGGACTGTGTCCCGACAGCAAGCACGACTTAGCGTCTGGGAGGTCATAAGTTAACAGCTCTGCTCAGAAAGCGGGAAGGCTGGAGGACAAAGGGAGGGAGAGCTGCTGAGCCCCCGGATGACAGAGCTTAGTTTGGTGGGGAACAAAGGCGCTCGCCAGCGCCATCTCCCCCGCCAATCCCCCAGCAAAAATCCCAAAGGGATTTTGCTCGCTCCGCGCAAACACCCAACTCTGTGCTTCTGCGGAGCCAAACCTCCAGCAGCGGATCTGACTCCCTCCCGCTGCCAGAGCCCCTCCCGAAGTGGATCACCTAAGGAGAAGTGAGCTAAGCCTGCCCCTCCTGCCCCCGTGCACCTTGCCTAGCCACCCCAGCTAATATGCCAGATCCCCAGCACCACAAGCCTGGCAGTGTGCCAGTAGCCTAGATGGGCCACCCCACCCCACAGTGAATCCCGCCCCTAGGAGAGGGGAAGAGAAGGCACACACCAGTCTGACTGTGGCCCCAGTGGTGGGCTGGGGGCAGACATCAGGTCTGACTGTGGCCCCGCCACCAACTCCAGTTATACACCACAGCACAGGGGAAGCTCCCTGCAGGTCCTCACCGCGCCAGGGACTATCCAAAATGACCAAACGGAAGAATTCCCCTCAGAAGAATCTCCAGGAAATAACAACAGCTAATAAGCTGATCAAAAAGGATTTAAATAATATAACAGAAAGTGAATTTAGAATAATAGTCATAAAATTAATCGCTGGGCTTGAAAACAGTATAGAGGACAGCAGAGAATCTCTTGCTACAGAGATCAAGGGACTAAGGAACGAGGAGCTGAAAAGCGCCTTAAACGAAATGCAAAACAAAATGGAAATGACAGCTCAGATTGAAGAGGCAGAGGAGAGAATAGGTGAACTAGAAGATAAAGTTATGGAAAAAGAGGAAGCTGAGAAAAAGAGAGATTTAAAAACTCCAGGAGTATGAGGGGAAAATTAGAGAACTAAGTGATACACTAAAAAGAAATAATATACGCATAATTGGTATCTGAGAGGAGGAAGAGAGAGGGAAAGGGGCTGAAGGGGTACTTGAAGAAATTATAGCTGAGAACTTCCCTGAACTGGGGAAGGAAAAAGGCATTGAAATCCAAGAGGCACAGAGAACTCCCTTCAGATGTAACTTGAATCGATCTTCTGCACGACATATCATAGTGAAACTGGCAAAATACAAGGATAAAGAGAAAATTCTGAAAGCAGCAAGGGGTAAACATGCCCTCACATATAAAGGGAGACTTATAAGACTCGTGACTGATCTCTTTTCAAACTTGGCAGGCCAGAAAGAATTGGCACGAGATCTTCAGTGTGCTAAACAGAAAAAATATGCAGCCGAGAATCCTTTATCCAGCAAGTCTGTCATTTAGAATAGGAGAGATAAAGGTCTTCCCAAACAAACAAAAACTGAAGGAATTTGTCACCACTAAACCAGCCCTACAAGAGATCCTAAGGGGGACCCTGTGAGACAAAGTACCAGAGACATCACTACAAGCATAAAACATACAGACATCACAATGACTCTAAACCCATATCTTTCTTTTTTTTTAATTTTTTTTCAACGTTTATTTATTTTTGGGACAAAGAGAGACAGAGCACGAACGGGGGAGGGGCAAAGAAGAGGGAGACACAGAATCGGAAACAGGCTCCAGGCTCTGAGCCATCAGCCCAGAGCCTGACGCGGGGCTCGAACTCACGGGCGAGATCGGGACTGGCTGAAGTTGGATGCTTAACCGACTGTGCCACCCAGGTGCCCCTAAACCCGTGTCTTTCTATAACACTGAATGTAAATGGATTAAATGCACCAACTAAAAGATATAGGGTATCAGAATGGATAAAAAAACAAGACCCATCTATTTGCTGTCTACAAGAGACTCATTTTAGACCTGAGGACACCTTTAGATTGAGAGTGAGGGGATGGAGAACTATTGATCATGCTACTGGAAGCCAAAAGAAAGCTGGAGTAGCCATACTTATATCAGACAAACTGGACTTTAAATTAAAGGCTGTAACAAGAGATGAAGAAGGGCATTATATAATAATTACAGGGTCTATCCATCAGGAAGAGCTAACAATTATAAATGTCTATATGTGCCGAATACCGGAGCCCCCAAATATATCAAACAATTATTCACAAACATAAGCAACCTTATTGATAAGAATGTGGTAATTGCAGGGGACTTTAACACCCCACTTACAGAAATGGATAGATCATCTAGACACACGGTCAGTAAAGAAACAAGGGCCCTGAATGAGACATTGGATCAGATGGACTTGATAGATATATTTAGAACTCTGCATCCCAAAGTAACAGAATATACTTTCTTCTCGAGTGCACGTGGAATATTCTCCAAGATAGATCATATACTGGGTCACAAACAGCCCTTCATAAGTATACAAGAATTGAAATTATACCATGCAAACTTTCAGACCACAATGCTATGAAGCTTGAAATCAACCACAAGAAATAGCCTGGAAAACCTCCAAAAGCATGGAGGTTAAAGATCACCCTACTAACGAATGAGTGGGTCAACCAGGCAATTCGAGAAGAAATTAAAAAATATATGGAAACAAACGAAAATGAAAATACAACAATCCAAACGCTTTGGGATGCAGCGAAGGCAGTCCTGAGAGGAAAATACATTGCAATCCAGGCCTAGCTCAAGAAACAAGAAAAATCCCAAATACAAAATCTAACAGCACACCTAAAGGAAATAGAAGCAGAACAGCAAAGGCAGCCTAAACCCAGCAGAAGAAGAGAAATAAAGATCAGAGCAGAAATAAACATAAAGAAATTGTGGTTTATATACACTATGGAATACTACGTGGCAATGAGAAAAAATGAAATATGGCCTTTTGTAGCAACGTGGATGGAACTGGAGAGTGTGATGCTAAGTGAAATAAGCCATACAGAGAAAGACAGATACCATATGGTTTCACTCTTATGTGGATCCTGAGAAACTTAACAGGAACCCATGGGGGAGGGGAAGGAAAAAAAAAAAAAGAGGTTAGAGTGGGAGAGAGCCAAAGCATAAGAGACTGTTGAGAACTGAGAGCAAACTGAGGGTTGATGGGGGGTGGGAGGGAGGAGAGGGTGGGTGATGGGTATTGAGGAGGGCACCTTTTGGGATGAGCACTGGGTGTTGTATGGAAACCAATTTGACAATAAATTTCATATATAAATAAAAAATATATATATAGGCTAAAAAAAATAAATAAATGATTTTAATTAAAAAAAAATAAAATAAAAATAAAAAGTGGAATTACCCTGTGATCCAGAAATTGCACTACCAGGTGTTTACCCAAAGGATACAGGAATGCCAATTGGAAGGGATACAGGCAGCTCAATGTTTTTAGCAGCATTATGAGCAATAGCCAATTATGGAAAGGGCTCAAATTTCCATTGACTGAAGAATGGATAGAGATGTGATATATATACACAATGGAATATTACTCATCCATGAAAGAGAATGAAATCTTGTCATTTTCAATGATGTGGATGGAGCTAGAGAGTATAATGCTAAGCTAAACAAGTCAGAGAAAAGCTTATACCATACGACTTCACTCTTTTGTGAAATGTAGGAAATGAAACAAATGACCATGGGGGAAAAAAGAGCATCAAACCAAGAAACATACTCTTAACTATAAAGAAAAACTGGTGGTTACCAGAGGGGGGAAGGGTGGCACGAGTGGTTATATATGCGGTGGGGATTAAAGAGTGCACTTTGTGATGTGCAATGGGTGTTGCATCTAAGGGTGGAAGTACTGAATTCTACTCCAGAAACGAATATTACTCACTGGAATTTAAATAAAAACTTTTTAAAAATATTCTATACTAGCCATAAGGAAAGGCCCCAAGCTTAAGGGTCACAGCATCACTTCAAGTGACATTCTTCTCCCTCATAGACATACAGAGTAACACTTTCCCCACCGTCTCTCTGTGCAGACACTTGTGCTTTACTTCTGAAAAGTACTCTTTGCTCTAAGAAGGTTTTAGAAAGCTTCTTGTGGATACACAGAATTATTCTTAAACCCTTATGTAGAAGCACTAGGAAATGGCCTAGCATTAGTTGCCCAAAAGTACGCTGTGGTAATACATTCTTCATGTAGTTTTCAGTGTATATCTAGAGGAAATTCTGTTGAAACCCTCTATATTCCCATGAGAGAATGTCTGTGTTCTTAACTCCAAGAAAAAATACTTTTCTTAAATGAGCTTCTCATAAACACCTAGTGTGAGGTGTGCTTACCCATCTTATAAGCACTAGGGAATGCCCATGTGCTGAACTGTCTGAAATAGTTGTGTTCTAAATGAGGGTTTCAAATACATTTTAAATATATATAATCACAAGTGTTCTTAAACTTCTTTGTATAAACATATAAAAGGACTCATATTTGACTACCTCATTAGGCTGTGCTTAATGTCTTTCATTTGACTGTTCAGTGCATCTAGTTGGATATTCTGTTTAAAATCTATTATCCAAAAGGAATGGCCATGTACTTAATTGCCACAAACACCATTATGGCTAAGTATCTTAGCATTAGCTGCTTAGATTCATACAATAAGATGTGTGCTTAAATCCTTCTAAATAATCACAAGGGAATTTATAGGTGCTTAACTGCCTGAAACAGCCATGCACTCAGTAAAATCTCCAAATATTAAAAAAAAATACATGAAGTGCCAAGTGTTCTTAAATTCCCTTGTAGAAACATTTATACTTAATGGCTACAACTACCGTGTTTCAAGACTTGCTAATGACTTTCAATATATGCAAATAAACTCATTGAAATATTCTATGTGAGGAATAGGAAATGACCTAGTGCTTCCCTGCTTAAAAGTACAGTGTTCTTCAAAGGTCTTTCATGTAGCATTTCCTGTACATGGAATAGGACCAATTGTTTAAATTCTCCATATTTGTGAGAGGGTGATGGCCACGTGTTTATCTTCCTAAAAATAAAGTTTGTGTTTCTGGTGGCTTGCTTAGGTCTCTTACACAGAAAATAAGTGCTTATAGGAAAGCTCTATACAATGGACATGGTCTTAACGCGCTGAATCTGCAGTTAGAATTTTAGGTCAATGTAGGAAGACGTGCTCCTCACTCTTGTGTATACAAACTAGGGAAGGATCTACTGCTTAACTGCCTAAAACTGCTCAATGATGAAACTGTTTACATGTAGCTTTTCACATACAACTCACTGGAACATTTGTTGAAACAGTGTGTATAAGAAAGAGGAACGGCCAAATGTTTCACTGCCTAAAACCAAACTGCTTCAACAGCTTTCATTTCCCCTTTTAAAGAGTTTTTCCTTATTATTTGAGTTCCATTTAGTTTAAATACAGTGTTATATGAGTTTCAAGTGTACAGTAGAGGGCCTCAACAATTCCATATACACCACCCAGTGCTCACCATAAGTGCACTACTTCATCCCCAACAACTATTTAACCCACCCCTCCATGGCTTTCCCCCATTAGTTTGTTCTATATAGAGCCAATCTCTTGATTTTTCTCTTTCTCTGTTGAGTATTTGTATCTGTTTCATTAGATCTCTGGCTTTAACTTAGGTCTTGTCCTGTTCTTTGATTTGGGAGGAAATTTCTCTGTCTTCTCACTGTCTCTAAGACTCTGGGCCTATTTCTGTGTAATATATGTGTGTGTGTTAGCAATACAGAAAGGCCATTTGCTTAACTGCCAGAAACAACACTGTACCTAAATCATCTTTGAGTTAGATTCTTTGATTTTTTGCAGTAAGGACAGTGCTTAAATAATCTTGTGTAAGAAGTAGGAAATGCCTATGTGGCTAACAGCCTGAAAAAGTGTTGTGATCAATGAGGATACCATCACCTTTTAAATTCAGGTAGTATAAAGTTTTCCTAAACTTCTTTGTGTACACAGAATGGAAGGTCTTCATGCTTCAGAGCCTAAAATACACTGTGTTTTATGCTTCACAGCCTAAAATACACTGGTCATGAGGGACCACTTAGACACTGTTCCAATGGTCGTGATCCTAAGAGCCTGAAATTGCACTGTGCTTAAAGCGGATGTCAATTAGTGTTTCAGATAAAGGCAGTGAGAAGTAAACTCTAAGGAGGGGCTTTGGGCTTAAGGTTCTGAAACTATCCTGCTTATAGCATCACTCATGTAGCCATCACATATATCACAGGGTCTCTTGTTGAAACACTATGTATTAGTTCTTCACTGCCTAAAACTACCTGGTGTGCTTCATGCAGTCTTTTACATAAGTCTCATAGGAGCTTTGGTTGAAACACTATATGAACAAAGGGAATGGCCAAGTGCTTCTCTGCCTAATTATGATGTGCTTCAAGCCTAGTTCAAAAGTTTTTGGATACACACAGTCAGAACAATTCCAACTCTGATGCAGAGTCGCTGGAAATGCCCTTGCTATTAATTAAAACTACACGGTGGTTAATGCACATTTTTTGTCACTTCTAATGGACATATAGTGTGAAATTTTGTTTAAACCCTGCATTTTTATCCTTAGGAAATGCTCTTGTGTTTAACTGAGGACAAAAGACTGTACTTAAACTATCTTTGAGTTAGCTTCTTGGATTTATCCAGGAAGACATGTGGTTAAATCCTGGTAAGTACTAGGGAATGCCCATGTGTTTGTATAACTACCTAAAATGCCTGCATTCTTGAGTTTTGCAAATGTCTCCTAAATACAAATGTTCTTAAACTCCATTAGATCAGCAATTGGGAAGGCCCTTCTGTTTAAGTGCTTAAAACTACACTGTACTTTAAACGTTCTTTATTAGCCTTTACATTTTTCTCATAGGAAACTTTGTTGAAATGCTATATATGAGCAATAAAGGCCATGTACTGAAGTGCCTAAAACTATACTGTTTTTCATGCTGCTTGCATGGACCTTTTACCATTTAATAAAATTGCCCCTTAAATGTACTTCATAAACTTTAGAGAAATGCCTTGTCTTTAAGTTTCTTTTTTATTTTGAGAGAGAGAGAGGAGATCACACAGTTGGGCCAGGGGCAGAAAGAAAAAGAGAGAGAATCCCAAGCAGGCTCCACACCATCAGCACAGAGCTCAATGTCATCATCACAGAGGCCAATGTGGGGATCAAATGCTCAAATTGTAAGATCATGACTTGAAACAAGATCAAGAGTCAGACACTTAATCTGCACCTCCCAGGCAAAAAAAAAAAAAAAAATGCTTTGTCTTTACTGAACTATACTGTGCTTAAAGCAGCTGCCAATGAGCATTTCGGATGAATGTAGTAAGAAATATTCTTTTTTTAAGTTTTATTTATATATTTTGAGAGTGAGAGAGATGCAAGGTGGAGAGGCACAGAGAGAGGGAAAATCCCAAGCAGGGTCTAACAGAGCCCAATGTGAGATCAGAAACCCAGAGTCAGATGCTTAACCCTGAGCAGAAACCCAGAGTCAGATGCTTACCGACTGAGCCACTCAGGGTCCGAGAAATGCCTTAAGCAGCTGTAAATGAGCATTTTATGTAGTAAAAAATTATTCTTAATCCTTCTTTATAAACCCTTGGAAAGAGCTTTGTACTTAGCCTGAAACTACACTGCACATTCAGCATCTGTAACACAGTGCCTGAGATAGCCAACTTGCTAGGAGAGTCTATTCATTTTCAACATTCCCTAATTCTCATCTCTCATTAACACCGCTGGTCTTCCAGGTATCAATTTTCACCACTTTGCTCAATTTTCAAACAAGGTTATCCCCAGGGTCCATTCAGAGTCAGGCTCTCCGAGGAATATCCCCTGATTAGAAGTGGGAGTCTGGTGAAGTCATTGTAACTATGGGGTCAGTGTTGCACAGGACTCCCTTTTAATACTGTTTCAGAACAATATGGATCCAGAACCCTAGGGCATGTGAAGGTGCCCAATGTAGGTTTGTGGGTAGGGTGAGCCAGAGGTTTTGGAAAGGAGCTGGTCTCTTTTCTGACATGAGTGGAAATGAAGTTAGACAACTTCTTTCCAGATTGATTCCATTCCCCTTGGAAGGGTAGAACATGGGCCCTCCTTGGGGCCATTCTCTTCCCATCACTGTTTTTTCTAACTAGGTCATTGTTCACACTTACGAGCCATGAAGATCTCACCACACTCAGCTAGCACTCAGGAAGAAGCAGAGAGTTCCCATCTTGATCCTGTGTTCAGTGAGAGTGATCAGTGTCAAATATCCAAAGGGAAGATGACCTGCTATTCCCTGAGCACTTGGTGCTTGATCAGTTGTGCTATGGAAGGCAAAGGAGAGCCCGTTTTCCTCTTTCCCCTGGCTGATCGAGATGCCTTCATTTTGACTAGCAGTTCACATATGGGCATATGTTCCAGGAGCTGATGAGTGCAAGAAGAATCCTTTGCAGGACAATACCAGGTTCTGATTCCGGACACCTGAGCAACAACAAGCCAACAAATACAGCTCAACCACTGCTGTTTCTATCTGCTGATGGGAAAAGTGGAAAAGACAGACAAATCAGGGATTTCGGGCTGCAGGAAGAATGCAGGCCTCTTGCTGACAGGGCCTCTTGCTCAGATGTAGCTTATAGAGGGCTTCCTTTGCTTAAGCTCACAGGCTTTTCTTATTTGTGAGATAGCCATCCTGCTAGGAGATTGTGCTGGGTACTTCATTATCAACATTCTCCCATTAACATCTCTAGGGAAGATCTCTGGACATCCGTGGTTTCCCTTTATACACCATTGTCTTTTTGGTGAAACAGTGTCCTGCATGGAATTCATTCAGAGTCAGTGTCTCAGAGTAATATTTTCTGCTTCCAACTTGGGGGTCTGGTGGTATCCTTGTGACTGTAATCTAGGTTTTGCATTGGGCCTTTCTCTATTTGGTTTCAGAACTATGTGGACATACAGAGGCCTAGGGCATTTGAAGGTGCCCAAAGGAGAATGTTTGAATGTAGGGTAGTTCTGAGGTTTGGGAAGGAGCCAGCATCATGCATCGAATAAGAAGTGAAGATAGATATCTTTTTCCTGGATTTAGCCCATGCCAAAGAGAAAGACAAAAACTTGGCCCTCCATGTACTCCTTCCAGTACAATCATTCTTTTCCTATGTCACCATTTGCAGTCCAAAATCATGGAGCTGTCATTTACACAGCCAGGGTTCAAGAATCAGAAATGACTTACCTGTCAGTTCCTGGACCAGTTGGGAGCTCTTAGTGTCTGATATTCCAAAGGAAAGCCCACATTCCTGGTACTTAGCCAGCTAGCATAATCTTCATGAAGGGAAGCCAGTTTGCTTCCTCATGTAGGTAACTGTGAAGCCTTCACCCTGAACATCAGAAGGTTTGTGTAGGCACAATATCCTCTAGGAACCATTCTGCACACTACCAGCCTCTTCTGTGAAGACCACACCAAAACTGCATACCAAACATGTAACTATCAGCCAGGAGCACATGCCTGCTACTTCTACATGTCTGCTGCATCTATCTTCCAACAGCATGGCAGGAAAGAAAGCCACAAACAGGGCTTTTCCTATCTCTTTGAAGGAATAATGGAGGCCTCATGATGACACTGTTTCTGGTGTGGCCTGGAGAGAGGTCCCTTTACCAAAGCCATGGCTCTTTCTAACTCCTGAAACAGTCAACTTGATAAAAGATTGTGCTAATCACTTCATTCACTACAGTCTCCTATTCACAACAGTCTCCCATTCACATCTCTAATGAAGAACTCTAACATGCCAACTATCATTTTGAACCCCTTTGTTCTTTCAAAGGATTTCCTCTCTGGGGTTCATTCTGAGTCTCTCAGAGTAATATCCTCTGTTTTCAAGTGGAAAATCTGGTGAAGTCCTCATGACTATGGATAGGTTTTTTAACAGGACTCCCCCCCTTAATTTGTTTTCAGAAGTTTATGGACATCCAGAGGCCTGGGTCATTGGACGACACCCAGGGGAGAATATTTGTATGTATGCTGGGCCAAAGATTGTGGGAGAGAGATGGCTTCATTTATGGGCTAAGAGGAAGTGTAGTGAGACATCTCCTTTCCAGATTGATCCTATTCCCATTTGGAATGTTGAGCTTTGGTCTTCCTCTTACACATTTCCTTCCCATGGCTGTGTTTCTAAATAAATTTTTGTTCACACATAGGGGCCATAGAACTGTCACTCAACTGGCACCCTGGGTAGGACACGAACTCCCATTCTCATCCTGTGCTGAGTGATCTCAGGCTCTGCTATACCAAAGGAACAATGGTCTGTAGTCTCTGAGTGGGTGGTACTTGGCCTTTTATAGAAGGTGAAGGTGAGCCAGCTTGTTTCACTCACCTGGTTGAGTTGCCTTCATCCTGAGAATCAGCCAGTTTGCACATTGGCAGTATGAACCAAGGGGGGGGGGGTGAGTACAGGAAGAGCTCTGTCCAGGAATAGGGAATGAAGTTCTTGTTCCAGACTCCTGAGCAAGAACCAGAAGGACCCAATAGCTACAACTGAAACACTGTTGCCTCTGAGAACTGATGGAAATATTGGGAAGGACAGAAAAATCCAGAAACCTCGGTCTTCTAAGGAAAGATTTCAGGCTTCTTGATGAGAAGACTCCTGTGTGTAGCCCCTTCAGAGGGTTCCCTTTGCCTATGCCCACAGGCATTTCTTATTCTGAATACAACCAGGTTGATAGGAGACTGTGCTGGGTACTTCACTCTCAACTTCTCCATATGTCAACTCTAAAAAAAAACACTGGCACTCTGTATCTCCTTTTACACAACTTTTCTCTTTTTAAAAAAATAATAGGGCTCTGCATGGAATCTCTTCAAAGTCAGTTTCTAGGAGAAACATCATCTTCTTTCAAGTTGGGAGTCTGTTGGTGTGGTGGTGACATAGGTTTTGCATTAAGCCTTTTTCAATTTTGTATCAGAAATGTGTGGCCATGCAAATCCCTGTTGTATTTAAAGGTGTCCAAGGAGAATGCATGGGTAGGCCAAGCAACAGGTCAAGGGTGGATCTCGCCTCCCATTTGGGACAAAAGGAAGGGAAGATCAGTATTTCCTTCCTGGATTTGACCCATGCCCATTTGAAATGCAGAACCTTGACTCACTTCATCATCGTTCCTATGCCATTACTGCTTTTATAAATTGGTATCCATTTACACACCAAGACCATGGGACTAACATATACACAGTGTCCAAAGATGGGAGGTGACTTTCCAATCAGTTCCTGGCCAATTGAGGGCTCTCAGTCTCATATCCCATGGAACAGCCGACTCTCCAGGCCTGGACTGTTCAGTGCTTAGCAGGGTACAATCTTTGTGGGAGTGGAGCTACATTGACTCCTGCCCCTCGTTGATGGGCATCCTCACATTCTGAAGAACAGTCTGTACATGTGCAGTATGCTCCAGGACCTGATCAGCACACAAAATGCCTTTTGAATAAATAGTGCACCCAAGCCTTGTTCCCACTATGATGTGGTCATCAGATGGAAGCACATATTCATTCCCAGAATCACCTCTGTCCTGATCTACTGATCGGATGGGCAGAAAAACACCAAAAGCCAAAGGTTTCACTCCCTTTCTTAAGATAGAATGATGGTCTTTTGATCACAGGGCTCCAAAAGATAGCTTATAGAGGACTCCCTTAAGCCAAAGCCCACAACATGTCCTTCTGATTTCTGAGCCAGCTAATTGCAAATACAATGGGCTGGTCACTTCATTCTCATTATCCAATTCTCACTACTAATAAAGAACTCTGACCCTCCGTGTATCCATTTTCACCACATTGCTTCCACTTCAATCTAGGTTTTTTTTTGGGGGGGGTGTTGCATAAAAATTGAGTCTTTCGGAGTAATATCTCTAAAGAGTAATATTTACTTCTGAAAGTAGAATCTGGTCCAGACCTTGTGTTTGTGGGATAGCTTGAGCCAAATGCCCCAGCCACTTTAGTTTCATGACTATATGGACAACCAGGTCCCTAAGGCATTAGAAGAAATCTAGCATAGAACTGTTTCTGTGGAGGCTGGGAAGGAGGTATTAAGAGAGAGCTGGCCAACTTTCTCAGCTGAGGGAAAATGAAATAAGACATCTTCCCAAGTTGATCCCAATTTACACTGTAAATGTCAAGATTTGACCCTTCTTGCACCCATTTCCTTCCCCTGGCTATATTTCTGACTATTGTTTTTCTCCCGTAGGAGCTATGGAGCCACCACTCACTCAGCTGACATCCGTGGGTAGGCTGCAAACTCCACTCTGCTCCTGTGCTCAGTGAGAGCTATCAGGCTCTCATCTACAAAAGGAAAGATGGCCTTTAGACCCTCAGTGCTTGGTGCTTTGCCTGCTGTGGTATGGAAGGTGAAGGGGAGCCAGCTTGCCTCCCTGACCTGCATGATTGAGTTTCTTTCATTCTTAAAAGCAGACAGTTTGCACATGGGCAGAGTGAACCAGGAGGAGTTTAGCACTGGAAGAGCCCTTTCCAAAACAAGGAAACAAAATCCTTGTTCCAGATTTCTGAACAAGAGCCATCAGAAACCAATAGCTACACCTCAAACACTGATGGCTCTATCAACTGATGGACAAAGAGGGAGGGATAAAGTCAGAAATCACAGGCTCCTAAAGAAGGAATGCAGACTCCTTACTGACAGGCCTCCCAGGTGTAGTCCTTCAGAGGGCTCCCTTTGCCTAAGCCCACAGACATTTCTGATTCCAAATACAACCTGGTTGATAGGAGACTGGTGCTGGGTACTTCATTCTCAACATTCTCCGCATCTCATACGTGATGAAGAATTCTGCCAGTCTGGGTCTCACTTCCACCACTTACCGCTTTTTATGAAAAATGGTTCTGCATGGAAACAGTTCCAACAGTTCCATCAGTTCCTTCTCAATTTGGTTTCAGAATGATGTGGCCATCTCCAAACTTAGGGTGTGTAAATGTGCTTGGGGAGAACGCTTCTCGGTAGGCTAAGCCAGAGATTAGAGGGGGACTCCAACTCCTGTGTGAAACAAGGGGAAAGGAACATATATATCTCCTTCCAAAATTTTATCTATGCCCATTTGATTGAGAACTCTGACTCCCATTGTGGCCATTCCTATCCCATTGCTGCTCTTGTAACTTGGTCTCATTACACATAACAATACCATGGGTCATTCCCTTTCACAACCAATGTCCAAGGACTGGAGGTGAATCCAGGCAGTTTCTGAGCCAATGCAGGTCCCTAAGAGTCTGATATCCCAGAAGACAGCTAGCCCTCCTATACCTGAGGCCTCAGTGCTTAGCAGGCTAAAGTATTAGGGGGATAAGTAGCCACAGTGACTCCCACCTGAATTGTTGGAGAGACCTTCATGCAGAGGAACAGTCTAAACATGTAGGTATGCTCCATGATGTGATCAATGCCGAAAAAGACTTTTGAATAAATAGTGCACCAAGGGCTCGTTCCCAGTACTTGATCATCACATTCTTCCCAACTGAGAGTCACTGCTGCCCTTATCTAGTGATACAATGGGAGGAAACACACCAGAAGTCAAAATTTCCATTTCTGAAGAAATGCTCACAGGGTTCACAGGGCCTCTTCCTTTTGAGTACTCCTGTACTCAAAGCCTACACAAGGTTCTTTTGGATCCTGAGCAAGCCACCTTGCTCATGTATTGTGCTGTTCAGTTTATTCTAAATGGTATCCAATTCTCATCCTCGGTGAAGAACTCTGACCCCTGGTGTGTCACGTCTCATGACATTGCTTTATTATCCATCAAAGATCATCTTGGGGCCCATACAAAGGCAGTCGTTCAGATGAATATCTCCAGTTTGCAAATATCCAATGTGAACAGCCCTGGTGATGGTGGGACAAGTGTAGCCAAGAGGCCCTGGCATTTTGGTTTGGGGACTACATGGGCACTGGAAGGGGCCCAGATGAGGACTGTTTGTGTGGAAACTGGACCAATTAGTGGAACCTGGCCCCCTAGTGGGGCCTAGGGGATATGAAGTTCAGCATCTTCTTTCTGCATTGATCACATCCCCATTGGAAGGAAATATTGAATGCACGTTGATCCTGGCTGCAGCCATTCCTTTACCCGACTGCTATTTCTGACTCAGTCTTTGTTCACCCTTGAGGGGTATGGAGCTGGTACTCCCTCAGTAGGCACCAAGGGATGGGTGTCGGGTTCCTACTGGGTCCTGCGCTCAGGAACAGCCATCAACTTCAGGTATCCCTAAGGAGATTAGCCCTTCTCTCCATGAGTGTGGTGCTTGACTCTTTGAAGCACGGGGTGGCAGGAAGAGAGCCAGCTTGCTTCATTGTTCTGCCTGATTGAGGTGCCCTCCTTCTGCAAACCAGACAGTTCACAAAGGAGCAGTAGTCTCCAGAAGTTGGTCACCACTGAAAGAGCCCTTTACAGGAAGCTGGCACCAGTGCCCTTTGCCATACTATGGAACAAGAGCCCTGGGACCCTTCCAGCTGCAGCACTGTCACAGCTCCCTCCATTCAGTGATGGGAAAAATGAGAAAAGCAAAGTCCCAGGGCTCTGTAGGTCCTTCCAAAAGAAGGCAGGCCTTTTCCTGACAGGGCTCCCAGATGCAGACGCTAGAGGGCACTTTGGCCTAGGCCCTCCGATGTTTCTTTTTCCCCACAGACAGGTTGCCAGGAGCTGGTGCTGAGCACTTCCTTCTCCACAGAATTCCCCTCCCAATCTCTGAAGAGCTCTGGCGTCCTTATCTTCCTGTACACGTTTGCTCTTTTGTAGAAACAATCTTTGCAGAGCTCTGGGTTTGTTTTGTTTTGTTTTTATAAAACTTTACATATGTTTGCTCTTTTGTAGAAAGAGGGTTCTTCTCTCAACCCATTAAGAGTGTCTGAGAGGGGCACCTGGGTGGCTCAGTCAGTTAAGCGTCCGACTTTGGCTCAGGTCATGATCTCACGGTTCACAAGTTGGAGCCCTGCATCGGGCTCTGTGGTGACAGCTCAGAGCCTGGAGCCTGCTTCAGATTCTGTGTCTCCCCCTCTCTCTGCCCCGCCTCTGCTCATGCTCTGTCTCTGTCTATCTAAAAATAAATAAAAACATTTTTTAAAAATTAAAAAAAAAGAGTCAGTGTCTGAGAGTCATATTCTCTATGTTTCACCTGGAAGTCTGGTTTAGTCCTTGTGAATGTGGGAGAGATTTTGCCACAGGGCTCCCTTTCAATTAATTATCAGATATATGTGGCTATTAATATTCTCAGGGCATTTGTAGCTGTCCAACAGAGGATTTTTTTGTGTGTTGCCTGGGACAGAGATTTGGGCAGAGAGCCTGCTTCCTTCTGTGCAAGGGCAAATGAATTAATACATCTTCTTTCCAAGTTGATCCCAGTTCCCATTGGAAATGTCAAGCTTTGCTTCCCCTTGAGCCCATTTCCTTCCCCTTGCTGTATTTCTATTTTTAGGAGCCATACAGCTATTAGTCCCTCAGCTAGCACCCCTAGGTGGGCCACAAACTCTAACTCTGCTCCTGTGTTCATTGAGAGCACCCAGGCTCTGATCTACCAAAGGACAGATGGCCTTATTCCCTGAGTGCTGGTGATTGGCCTGCCGTGGTATGGGAGGTAAAGGGGAGCCAGCTTGCGTCACTGACCTGGATGCTTCGTTGCCTTCCTTCTGCGAAGCAGTTTGCTTAGGGTTCATATAGACCAGGAGGTGGTCATCCCTGGAGAAGCCTCTTCCAGGAATAGGGAATGAAGTCCTTGTTCCAGACTCCTGAGCAAGAGCAAGCAGAAACTAATAGCTAAACCATTGCTGCTTCCATCAACTGATGGAAGGGGGTGGGGGGGCAGGCAAAGCCAGACATCTCTAGATCCTCAAGAAATAATGCAGACTTCTTGCTGACTGGGTTCTCAGCTGGAGTCCTTCACAACACTCCCTTTGCCTAAGCCCACAGGCATTTTTTTTTTTCCAGATACAAGCAAGCCTATAAGAAACTGTGCTGGGTACTTCATTGTCCACCTCTCATGTAATATGCAGAACTCGGGCAGTCTGTCTCCATTTCCACCACTTAGCCCTTTTTGTGAAAAAAAGTTCTGTGTGGAATTTATCCAAGGCCAGGTTTTAGAGTAATAGCCTTCTTCTTTCAGTTTGGAAGTTCAGTGGGTCCTTATGATGGTGATATAGGTATATATAGGTGATATAGGGCCCTTCTCAATTTCGTTTTAGAATTATGTGGCCACTCCCAAATCTGAGGTGTGTAAAGCTGCCCAGGAAGAATGTAGGTTAAGCCAGTGGTTAAGGGAGGATCCTGCCTCCTATGTGGGACAAGAGGAAAGGATTCTAGAGATAAGTCCTTCTTCAATTTAACCTGTGTCCATTAGAATGCAGAACTTTGACTCAGCTTTTAGCCATTCTTATCCCAATGCTGCTTTTCTAACTTGACCTCAGTTCACCCACCAAGATCATGGGGCTTTCCCCTTCACAACCAAGTTCCAAGGATTAGAGGTGATTTTCCAGGTGGTTCCTGAGCCAAAGGAGGGCTCTCAGAGTCTGATGTCCCAGAGGACAGCTGACCCTTTGTCCCTGAGCTCTTTTTGCCTAGCAGGCTCATAGTGTTACTAAATGATTGCTCTTCTATGGAAACAAGGTTCTTCCTGGAATACTTTCAGAGTTAGTGTCTCAGAGTCCTGTTTTTTCCTATTAAGTGGGGAGTTTAGGACAATCCTGGTGAATGTGCAAGAGGCTTGCCACTGGGCCCCTAGGAAATGGGTTTCAGAATTTGTAGATATCACCTTGCCTAGGGTACCTTCAGGTGCCCAGTGGCAAATGCTTGTGTGTAGGCTAAGCCAAAAGTTTTAGGAAGGGAGCTGGAGTACTGTCTGGATCGAGAGTTAATGAAGAAAGATATCTCCTTGCCAGATGGATGCCATTCCCTTTGGAGATGCAGAACTTTGGCACTGCTTGTACTCATCCCCATCCCCCACATTGCTGCTTTTCTAGCTAGGCCTCAGTTCACATTCCAGGACCACAGGGCTATCACCTACACAGCCATGGCTGTATGAATGGCGCCAGTTTCCCAGTCAGTTCCTGAGGAAATTGAAGGCTCTCTGGATCTAATATCCCAGAGGAAACCGGCCCTTCTTTTCTGAGTACATGTTTAGCTTGCCAGGGTATGCACAAGCATGGGCAGCCAGTTGGCCTCGCTCCCCTCACGAATGGAGATCCTTTCATTTTGATGAACAGCAGGTTTTCCTGTGAGCAGGATGCTCCAGGATCTGGTCGGCACAGATCTATTATAAAGAGTGAAATCTTGTCTTTTGCAGCAACATGGATGGACCTGATGCCAAATGAAACCAGTCAGTCAGAGAAAAACAAATTCCATATCACTTCACTTCATATGTGGAATTTAAGAAACAAAAGAAATTCACAAAGAAAATGTAGATGAAATGAAAAAAACTATTCTTAATTATAGAGAACTGATGTTTACTAGAGTAAGGTGTTTTGGCTGATGGGTGAAAGAGGTGAAGTGGTTTAAGAGTACATTTATTGTGATGAGAACTGAGTGATAACAGAATTGTTTTTTTTTTTAAAGATTTTCTTTAAGCTTATTTATTTTGAGAGAGAGAGAGAGAACAAGGTGAGGGGCAGAAAGAGAAGGAGAGGCAGAACCCGAAGCATGTTCCATGCTGTCACTGCAGAGCCCATTGTGGGGCTCCAACTCACAAACTGGGAGATCATGACCTGAGCCAAAAGCAAGAGTCTGATGCTAAGCAAGTGAGCCACCCAGGTAACCCAATATAATTGTTGAATCACTATATTGTACACCTGAAACTCATAGTATGTTAAATATACTGGAATAAATTTTTTAATATTTATTTATTTTATATTTTTTGAGTTAAAAAAATTTATTCCAGGGGCTCCTGGGTGGCTTAGTCAGTTGAGCGTCCGACTTTGGCTCAGGTCATTATATCATAGCTTATGAGTTTGAGCCCCGTGTCAGGCTCTGTGCTGACAGCTCAGGGCCTGGAGCCTGCTTTGGATTCTCCCTCTCTCTCTGCCCCTCTCCCACTCACATTCTCTTTTGTGCCAGTACCATATTGTCTTGATGATTACAGCTTTGTAGTAGAGGCTAGAGTCTGGGATGTGATGCCTCTGCTTTGGTCTTCTTCTTCAAAATTACTTTGGCTATTCGGGGTCTTTTGTGGTTCCATACAAATTTTAGGATTGCTTGTTCTAGAAGAATGCTGGTACAATTTTGATTGGGATTGCATTGAATGTGTAGATAGCTTTGCGTAGTATTGACATTTCAACAATATTTATTCTTCCAATCAGTGAGCATGGAATGTTATCTTTTCCATTTCTTTGTATCTTCTACAATTTCCTTCATAAGCTTTCTATAGTTTTCAGCATACAGAACTTTTACATCTTTGGTTAGGTTTTTTCCGAGGTATTTTATGCTTCTTGGTGCAATTGTGAATGGGATCAGTTTCTATTTGTCTTCCTGTTGCTTCATTATTAGTGTATAAGAATGCAACTGACTTCTGTACATTAATTTTGTATCCTACCACTTTGCTGAATTCATGTATCATTTCTAGCAGACTTTTGGTGGAGTCTATCAGGTTTTCCATGTATATTATGTCATCTGCAAAAAGTGAAAGCCTGACTTCATCTTTGCCAATTTTGATGCCTTTGATTTCCTTTGTTGTCTGATTGCTGATGCTAGAACTTCCAATACTATGTTAAACAACATTGGTGAGAGTGGACATCCCTGTCATATTCCTGATCTCAGGAGGAAAGCTCTCTGTCAGATTTTCCCCATTGAGGATATTAGATGTGGGCTTGTCATAAATGACTTTTATGATGTTTAAGTATGTCCCATCTATTCCGAATTTCTTGAGGGTTTTTATTAAGAAAGGATGCTGAATTTTGTCAAATGCTTTTTCCGCATCAATTGGCAGGATCATTACGTTCTTTTCTTTTATTAATGTGATGTATCACATCGATTAATTTGTGAATACAGAACCAGCCCTGCATCCCAGGAATGAATCCCACTTGATCATCGTGAATAATCCCTTTTATATGCTGTTGAATTCAATTTGCTAGTGTCTTGTTAAGAATTTTTGCATCCATATTCATCAGGGATATTGGCCTGTAGTTCTTTTTTTTTTTTTTTTTTTTTTTTTTTTTTTTTTTTTTGCAGGTCTCTGTCTGGTTTGGGAATCAAAGTAATGCTGGCTTCATAGAATGAGTCTGGAAGTTTTCCTTCACTTTCTACTTTTGGAACAGCTTGAGAAGGATAAGTATTATCTCTGCTTTCAATGTCTGGTAGAATTCCCCAGGGAAGCCATCTGGTCCTGGACTCTTATTTGTTGAGAGGTTTTTATAACTGATTCAATTTCTTCACTAGTTATGGGTCTGTTCAAGTTTTCTATTTCTTCTTGTTTGAGTTTTGGAAGTAGGTGGGTGCTTAGGAATGTGTCCATTTCTTCCAGTTTGTCCAGTTTGTTGGCATATAATTTCTCATAGTATTCCCTGATAATTGCTTGTATTTCTGAGGGATTGGTTGTAATAATTCCATTTTCATTCATGATTTTATCTATTTGGGTCCTGTCCCTTTTCTTTGTGAGAAGCTTGGCTAGAGGTTTATCAATTTTATCAAAATTTATCAATTTTGTTTATTTTTTCAAAAAAAAAACCCTTGGTTTTATTGATCTGCTCTACAGTTTTTTTTAGATTCTATATTGTTTATTTCTGCTCTGATCTTTATTATTTCTCTTCTTCTGCTGGGCTTGGGGTGTCTTTACTGTTCTGCTTCTATTTCCTTTAGGTGTGCTGTTACATTTTGTATTTGGGATTTTCTTGTTTCTTGAGATAGGCCTGGATTGCAATGTATCTTCCTCTCAGGACTGCCTTTGCTGCATCCCAAAGCATTTGGATTGTTGTATTTTCATTTTCATTTGTTTCCATATATTTTTAATTTTTTTCTCTAATTGTCTGGTTGACCCATACATTTTTTAGTAGGGTGTTCTTTAACCTCCATGCTTTTGGAGGTTTTCCAGACTTTTTCCTGTGGTTGATTTCAAGTTTCATAGCATTGTGTTCTGAAAGTATGCATGGTATGATCTAAATTCTTGTATACTTATGAAGGGCTGTTTTGTGACCCAGTCAGTATGTGATCTATCTTGGAGAATGTTCCACGTGCACTCGAGAAGAAAGTATATTCTGTTGCTTTGGGATGCAGAGTTCTAAATATATCTGTCAAGTCCATCTGATCCAATGTATCATTCAGGGCCCTTGTTTCTCTTTTGTTACCTTGTTAGCTCTTCTTGATGGATAGACCCTGTAATTATTATATAATGCCCTTCTTCATCTCTTGTTACAGCCTTTAATTTAAAGTCCAGTTTGTCTGATATAAGTATGGCTACTCCAGCTTTCTTTTGGCTTCCAGTAGCATGATAAATAGTTCTCCATCCCCTCACTCTCAATCTAAAGGTGTCCTCGGGTCTAAAATGAGTCTCTTGTAGACAGCAAATAGATGGGTCTTGTTTTTTTATCCATTCTGATACCCTATGTCTTTTAGTTGGAGCATTTAGTCCACTTACATTCAGTGTTATTAAAAGATATGGGTTTAGAGTCATGTCTGTAGGTTTCATGCTCAGTCAGACCCTAGGTCTGTCTCCAGCCCACTGCTGGGGCCACAGTCAAACTGGTGTGTACCTTTTCTTCCCTTCTCCCAGAGGCAGGACTCACTGTGGAGTCATGTGGCCCCTCTCTGGGCTACTTGCACACTGCCAGGCTTGTGGTGCTGATTTGATGGGATCTGGCCTATTTAGCCAGGGTGGATCCGTAAGGTGCACAGGGGCGGGAGGGGCAGGCTTAGCTCACTTTGTCATTGGCGGTCCCCTGTGGGAGGGGCCCTGCAGCACCAGGAGGGAGGCAGATCCGTCGGAGGGATGGATCCACAGAAGCACAGCGTTGGGTGTTTGCACAGTGCAAGCAAGTTCAGTGATGAGACCTGGTTCCTTTTGGGATTTTGGCTGGGGGATGGGAGAGGGAGATGGCGCTTGCTAGCGCCTTTGTTCCCCGCTGAGCTGAGGTGTCCTCTTGCCCTCCGGCTCTCCGAGCAGAGCTGTTGACTTTTAACATTCCAGATGTTAAGTCCCGCTGGCTGTCAGAACTCACGAAGTCTGGCCCCTCTGCTTTTGCAAGCCAGACTTCAGGGGCTCTGCCTTGCTGGGCGGGCTGCCCCTCCACTGCCCCGGCTCCCTCCTGCCAGTCTGTGTGGCATGCACCGCCTCTCCACCCTTCCTGCCCTCTTCCCTGGGCCTCTTGTCTACACTTGGCTCCAGAGAGTCGGTCTTCTAGTCTTCTGGCAGTTTTCTGGGTTATATAGGCAGATGTGGGTGGAATCTAAGTGGTCAGCAGAATGAGGTGAGCCCAGCATCCTCCTATGCCACCATCTTCTCCAGATGTGACATTTTCATGTGTGGTATAAAAAATACCTTAAACACAACTAAAAATACCCAATGTCATCAAAATAAATTGCAATCAGCCACTGTCCTATAAAAACAATTACATTAACCAAGTAGTAATATATATGTCATATACCTATATGAAACATATTGTGTATAATATATAGTTTGTATAATATACAGTGTATAATAGGTATATAACATTTATTACATATATACACAAAACATATATTAGTAAGTAATATACAATATAAAATCAAATATTGTAATAGTAAAATATAATCCAAAATAAAATTAGAAAATACACCATGCTGAAATCAGAAGTCCATTAGAACAAATAGATTATAAATTTTTATGCAGTTTTATGCAGAATTGGATTATATTGTATGACCCAAGTGAAATTTTTTTTAATCTTTTTTTAAGTTTATTATTGACAGAGAGAGACAGAAGCATGAGCATGGGAGGGGCAGAGAAAGGAGGAGACACAGAATCCAAAGCAGGCTCCAGGCTCCAAGCTGTCAGCACAGAGCCTGACTCAGGGCTTGAATGCACAAACCGCAAGATCATGACCTGAACCGAAGTCACATACTTAAATAACTGAGCCACCCAGGCACCCCACAACCAAGTGAAATTTGGAGAGCTTTCTGCTCTCCAAAGATAAATCCTGACTATATGTAAACATGCATGCTGATTAGAAGCCCTCTTCCCCAAAGTGAGAAGACCAAAGTGAGAAAGTCACTTTAAAATATAATAGGAAAATGTAAAGCTTTAACAACACATAGGAAGATATTTTCTGATTTAGAAAATAGAGGATACATAATGACATAGGCAATGAAGAATCTGTGGATAAAATATTAAATTCTTACAGGAAAGAGGCTTATAACAAAAAATTAGACTATAGTAACCTAATTTTACTTTTGCATGGAGATACACAAAATTAAACTAAATGCCTTCAGATTTTGATTTTTAATAGGAGAAAATTTGATTTGCAATGAATTACTATATGCAATTAAAATGCAGTCACTATCTTCACTCTTTAATAATCTGAAAATTTAAGTTTTGATATATTTTATGACAATAGTTTTATTTTTTTCATCTTTTTATTTTATTATTTTTTAAACAATTGCAAATGTTTTATTTGATAAGGGGTTAATATCTAAAATGTATAAAGATTAAAGATGGGCAGAGGTCCTGAATGGACAATATCCCACAGAAGACATAGACGACCAACAGACACATGAAAAATGTTTAATACCACCAATAATCAGGGAAATTCAAGTCAAAACCACAACAAGACACCATCCCACACTTCCCAGAATTGCTGAAACAAAAATAGAAGCAATAACAATTGCTGTTGAGGATGCGGAGAATAAGAAACATTCATGCCCTTTTGGTGGGATAGCAAACTGGTGCAGATACCGCAGAACGTAGCGTGGAGGTTCTTCAAAAAATCAAAAACAGAATTACCATACATCCAGCAATTCCACCACCAGGTAACTAACCCAAAGAAAACAAAAACACGGGGCGCCTGGGTGGCGCAGTCGGTTAAGCGTCCGACTTCAGCCAGGTCACGATCTCGCGGTCTGTGAGTTCGAGCCCGCGTCAGGCTCTGGGCTGACGGCTCAGAGCCTGGAGCCTGTTTCCGATTCTGTGTCTCCCTCTCTCTCTGCCCCTCCCCTGTTCATGCTCTGTCTCTGTCTGTCCCAAAAATAAATTAAAAACGTTGAAAAAAAAATTAAAAAAAAAAAAGAAAACAAAAACACTAATTCAAAAGGATACATACACCACTATTTTCATTGAAGCATTATTTACAATTTACGTATCTAATAATCTCTAGATATGAAATCAACCCAAGGGCCCACTGAGAGATGAATGGACAAAGGCAATATGGCACACAGCACACACACACACACACACACACACATACACACACACACACTGAAATACTACCCAGCTGTAAAAAAGAATGAAGTCTTGCCATTTGCAACATTACACCCTATAGGGTATAATGCTAAACGAAATAAGTCAGAGAAAGACAAATACCACATGACCTCACTCATATGTAGAATTTAAGAAACAAAGGCCTGTGTCATCCGCCATTTTGTGCAAAGCAAGGTGGCCTCCACGTTCCCAGAGCGTCCTCTCCGCTTCTGCCTCGACCGCCTCTTGATAACAGACATGTCTCGCCATGAGCTGTGGCGGTGGCGGGGGCGGCTTCCACTGGCGCGGAGGAGGCGGCGGCCGGGGCAGCCTCCACGACTTCCGCTCCCCGCCACCTGGCATGGGCCTCAATCAGAACCAGGGACCAATGGGGCCCAGCCCGGGCCAGGGTGGCCCCAAGACCCCAATCCCCCAATCCCTCAATCCCACCACCAGCAGCAGCAACAGCAGCAGCCACCGCCGCAACAACCGCCGCATCAGCAGCCGCCTCCACCGCCACATGACTCGTCCAAACCCGTCGTTCCTCAGGGACCCAGCCCAGCTCCCGGAGTGGGCAGCGCTCCACCGGCCTCCAGCTCGGCACCGCCCGCCATTCCCCCGACCTCTGGGGCCCCCACGGGGCCAGGCCCCACCCCGAACCCGCTGCCCGCTGTCACCTCGGCGCCCCTTGGGGAGCCACCGCCCGAGCTGTAGAGCAGCGGCGTCCCCACCACCCCACCCCAGGCCGGGGGTGCACCCCGCCTCCACCCGCAGGGGGCCTGGGCCCCGGTCCTAAGCAGGGCCCAGGACCCGGAGGCCGGAAAGGCGCAAAATGCCAGGCGAGCCAAAGCCCGGCAGCGGCCCGGGCCTAAGCACTCCTGGCGGCCACCCCAAGCCACCACACCGAGGTGGCAGGGAGCCCCGAGGAGGCCGGAGGCCGGAGGCCGGCAGCACCACCCACCCTACCACCAGCAGCACCACCAGGGGCCCCCACCCGGCGGGCGCGGTGGCAGCAGCGAGGAGAAGATCTCCAACTCGGAGGGGTTTAAAGCCAACTTGTCTCTCTTGAGGAGGCCTGGAGAGAAAACTTACACTCAACGTTGTTGGTTATTTGTTGGGAATCTACCTGCTGATATCACAGAGGATGAATTCAAAAGACTATTTGCTAAATATGGAGAACTAGGAGAAGTTTTTATTAACAAAGGCAAAGGATCTGGATTTATTAAACTTGAATCTAAAGCACTGGCTGAAATTGCCAAAGCTGAACTTGATGATACACTGATGAGAGGTAGACAGCTTCGGGTTCACTTTGCCATACATGCTGCCACCCTTTCTGTTGGAAACCTTTCACCTTATGTTTCCAATGAACTGTTGGAAGAAGCTTTTAGCCAGTTTGGTCCTATTGAAAGGGCTGTTGTAATTGTGGATGATCGTGGGAGGTCTACAGGGAAAGGCATTGTTGAGTTTGCTTTCAAACCAGCAGCAAAGAAAGCATTTGAAAGATGCAGTGAAGGTGTTTTCTTACTAACAACAACTCCTCATCCAGTCATTGTGGAACCACTTGAGCAATGAGATGATGAAGAAGGCCTTCCTGAAAAACTTGCACAGAAGAATCCAATGTATCAAAAGGAGAGAGAAACCCCTCCTCATTTTTCCCGGCATGGCACATTTGAGTATGAATATTCTCAGTGATGGAAATCCCTGGATGAAATGGAGAAACAACAAAGGTAGCGACTTGAAAAAAACATGAAAAATACAAAGGACAAATTGGAAAGTGAAATGGAAGATGCTTATCATGAACATCAGGCAAATCTTTTGTGTCAAAATCTGATGAGATGCCAGGAAGAATTAAGATGCATGGTAGAACTTCACAATCAAGAAATGTAGAAACGTAAAGAAATGCAGCTAAGGCAAGAAGAACAACGTAGAAGGGAAGAAGAGATGATGATTCATCAATGTGAAATGGAAGAACAAATGAAATGCCAAAGAGAAGAAAGTTATCGCCAGATGGGCTACATGGATCCAAGAGAAAGAGAAATGAGAATGGGTGGAGGAGGAGCAAAGAACATGGAGATCCCTATGGTTCAGGAGTCCAGAAATTTCCACCTCTAGGTGGTGGTGGTGGCATAGGTTATGAAGCTAATCCTGGAGTTCCACCAGCAACCATGAGTGGTTCCATGATGGGAAACGACATGGTAAGAATGATGTTGGCTGATATTGGAGTACTCATTCACTTCAAGTGGATAAGCTATTAATCTCAAGGCAATATCCCACAACATGAGCCAAGAAGGAAAGCCACAACTTGTTAGACTCAGGAAGAGTCTGGGATCAGGTGAACTGTGTCCAGAAAACCAGTGAGTAAGAGGGCAGAGGAATGAGCAACCTAATTGTTGTTAATAAAGACATTTTAAAATCAGAAAAAAAGAATTTCAGAAACAAAACAAATGACCAAAGAGAGAAAGAGACATTCAAAAATGCTCAAACTCTTAAATACACAGTACAAACTGTGCTGACAGATACTTAACATAATCTCTTCATTTTATTTTATTTTTTCAATTCTTAAATTTTATTTATTTTTTTTTTTTTTAAATTTAAATCCAAGTTAGTTAACAGATAGTGTAATAATGGTTTCAAGAGTAGAATTTAATGGTTCATCACTTACATAAAACACCCAGTGCTCCATTCCAACAAGTGCCCTCCTTAGTGCCCATCACCCATTTAGCCCATCCCCAACCCAAAACCCCTCCAGCAAACCTCAGTTTCCTCTCTGCATTTGAGTCTTTTATGGTTTGCCTCTCTGATTTTATCTTATTTTTCCTTTCCTCCCCATGTTCATCTGTTGTGTTTCTCAAATTCCCTGTGAGTGAAATCATATGATATCATGATAATAGTTTTAAACTGAAAGCAGTTGTTAGTATTTTTTAAATCATCATTGTGTTTTGATCTTCTAAAACTGATCCATTATTTTATTATTATATTCTTATACATTTGGTAATGGTCTGGATTTATTGTTGTTTTTAAATAATACTACACTTAACAATACTAGTCACATGAAGTCCTGCAAAGATACTTAATGAGTTGATAGTAAAAATATCTAAGATTGTCACTATATTATGAGAAAATGTCAAACACACAAAATAGTCTCTTTCGAAAACAAGAAGTGTATTTTAAATACAGATAATTTGTCTTCATTTAAAGCCAAGAAAGTAAAATAATAATAAATTCTGATTTTGACATACTTGAAATATTGTATCATAAAGCGATGTCTTTTTTTGTTGTGTTTTAATACACCTACTACTTACTTTTTCAATATACCTTCACGTTATAGGAAAAATTAACCATTAAAAATTAATAAAAGTAGGTGTATAAGTTTACACTTTTACCCTTAGGCCTGTGGATTCCGTATGTCTCTAACAGGTACATCCCATGTCCCCCAGCTCATTGGACTGGAAGGTCCTTATATCCTGTATATTCTTTTCATCATCATCCATGTGTTTATCTCTCTCTGAACTGTGCAGGGATTTCTTCCCATGAAACAACCCTGAGTCTGTAAACAACCCCAGAGCGTTATTTTGACCCACCAAGTCCTTTAAAGAACAGGTCCTGCTGTAAAGTAAGTAGTGTTAAAGCAGAGAATAATCCACATATCCACATGGGAATGGTCCAAAAACAAAACGAAACAAAACAAAACAAAACAAAACAAAACAAAACAAAAAACAAGGCTCTGTGCCTCTGGGACAAGCTGCAGCACAGCCCCTTGCTGAACCCTTGTGGCACCAAAAGGGAGTGTTTTCCTCACACTGACACCACCTATCCAGTCCTGAAGCCATGAACCTTGTTGGAAGTTCCTAAGGAAATTATCTCACCAAGGACATGCTGATGTACTCTAAAGGAACACACTCACGTGTTGCAAGATACTCAGGAAGGGTGACTTCTCGCTCCCCCTGCTGCCTATTGGGTGCAGTGCAGGATGCTGAGGACCCACTTTGGGACGGCCACGCATGCTCTTTCTGCTGTCCAGGGCAGTGCAGGATGTTCTGGGATCACAAGGCAATGTGTACCTCCTCCCAGTGGGGATGCTAAATCATTTAAAAGCTCAATGTCCCAGTCTTTTTTGCTGATTGCACCATGAGTGATGCATTGCTCTAGCCATGCTCTAGTCATGCTCTAGCCACACTCTTGCCTGGAACATGCCTCATTGCTTGAAGCCACGACCTGGAGAGAAAGCGAGTCATCAGGCTTTTGAGTCATCTCAAAAAAATTGCCTCTGTGCCATGACATAATGGCAGTAATAATTTCAGCTCTCTGCAAAGAGCCAGCCATTTCCACCATCAGATTCTCCACTGGATTTTTAACCTATTAGACACAAAGAATTGCAGCTCTCCTTGGGAGCAAGGTCTTCCTTGATGAACACAATATGTAGACTTGATCATAATCACAAATAACTGAAGCAGAAGAAAGTGGAAAATCTTCGGCTTGTCCTAATTTTGAAATTGTGGTCTAGAGATACTTCCAAAAACTCAGTAGTTATCTACACAGTGGAACACAGTTGGTATACTTTGGAGCTTGTCAAGGAAGGAATAAAACTGTTTTTTTTTTTCTCATTTAGCAATTCCTCTGAAAAACTAATGAATAAGGTGGAATATTATGCTCATGACCCTTTCTATTATGTTTTTATGCACAAGAAAGTAATCTGCACTCATAGTATGTGAAATATATCTGAAAATGTAATAATGGTAAGATATTTAAAATGACACATCTTGGATAACCAAAAAATGATTAAGAGAGAACAGGATCGATGCTTCTTTTTTTTAACTTTTTTTTTTTTTTTTTTACTTTTGAGAGAGACAAAGACAGAGTGGGAGTGGGGAAGGGGCATAGAGAGAGGAAGACACAGAATCTGAAGCAGGCTCCAGACTCCAAGCTATCAGCACAGAGCCAGATGCGGGGCTTGAACCGCAAGATCATGACCTGAGCTGAAATCAGACACTTAACCAACGGAGCCACCCAGGTGCCCCTGGGATCTATGCTTCTTAAATAAAGAACCTTATGAGTTATATTTTAAATTCATCCTTTCAAAATTCTGAGTGTTAAAACTCCTTGGGACTTTCTTGTAAGCTCAGAACAGCATCTGTTTTTCCCTCAGATTGTAAGCAAGTCAATATTTAAATTGGTAATTCTGTGTCCATGCATGTCCACAAATCAGCCTGGTGGCATTCCCATGATAGAATTCCCTACATCCGCCCCTCTCATGCCTCTTCTTTCCAAGAAGAAAGGTTCCCACCCTCCCCCCATCCCGCCCACGAACTAACCAAAGCATTCAACAATGGCAAAGAATACAGCCATTCATGGGCTTGGGCCTAGCTACCCTAGCTACAAATCAGTAACAATAAAACTGTTTGTGCACACTTGTGACTGTCTGAGACCATGGACTTCAGAACCACATGGACCCAGAAGTCGTCTTGGCCAGCAAAGGAGAATGTGGGGGTTCTCACTGGCCATTTATATGGACCTTGATCTTGGCAAATAAGAAACCACCACAGATCCAAGTCCCAGCCAAGGAGTGGGAGTGATGCAGGGAATTTTTGCCTTAAAAAGAATTGTATAAGGAAGTGTAGGAATGCTGAAAATCTTATTCATGATTGTTTATGGAAGGAGGCCCAGCTAGAGCTTTAAAACATGCATCACACTCTTTCCCCTGGATATAAGACAAGCAGAAAAAGGAATTTAAAGTACATGGATGAAGATCTTAGGTAGAGGGTGATCATGGAACCCCTATAGGGATACAGGATAGAAAGTTCTTACTGCACTTAGGCCATTCACAAATTATCTTTTCTCTTCATGCTTTACACATGCACAGTTTGATCTCTTTACGTTTTTTCCCTACTTAGTGCTGATGCAATTTCAGACATTGAACTAGAGAACTTAAAGGTTTTTTTTTTTTAATTTTTTTTTCAACGTTTATTTATTTTTGGGACAGAGAGAGACAGAGCATGAACGGGGGAGGGGCAGAGAGAGAGGGAGACACAGAATCGGAAACAGGCTCCAGGCTCTGAGCCATCAGCCCAGAGCCTGACGCGGGGCTCGAACTCACTGACCGCGAGATCGTGACCTGGCTGAAGTCGGACGCTTAACTGACTGCGCCACCCAGGCGCCCCGTGAACTTAAAGTTTTTAATACTTTATTGCAATAAACCTCAACAAGAGAAGCTAAAAAATGTTTCCTTTCCTCCAAAGTGTGAAAACCACTGTCCTGGGGCAGGAAGTGGTCCTGGCAAGTGTTAGACTCCCAATTTCAGTGATGGTTGCTATGTCTGTGAAATTAGCTTC
The DNA here is from genome assembly GCF_014898765.1 of Herpailurus yagouaroundi. Classification (NCBI taxonomy): domain Eukaryota; kingdom Metazoa; phylum Chordata; class Mammalia; order Carnivora; family Felidae; genus Herpailurus; species Herpailurus yagouaroundi. The sequence continues at coordinate 28,768,697 of NW_024412416.1, read as the reverse complement.
AACTTCTACATCCTAGTAGATTTGAGGACTCTTCTGCTTCTTACAAGAGAGCCACACTGAAGTGAACATATCCTGTGAGGAAGGGGAATTTGGGGCCCCTTCACTAGGAAGAGTGTGGCATGGACATTCTCCTTTCTCTCACATACAATAAGCTTGTAACTCCAAGATTTCTTTATTCAAGAGGAAATGTGAGCATCTCGTCATCATTTAAATTAGCATAGGAAGTAAAAGAACCAAATAACTCCTAGGCTGTAAAAGAAACATGACTTTAATGTAATATTTTTTTTTAAAGGTGATTTTTTTAACAATTTTTTTTCAATGTTTATTTATTTTTGGGACAGAGAGAGACAGAGCATGAACGGGGGAGGGGCAGAGAGAGAGGGAGACACAGAATCGGAAACAGGCTCCAGGCTCTGAGCCATCAGCCCAGAGCCTGACGCGGGGCTCGAACTCCCGGACCGCGAGATCGTGACCTGGCTGAAGTCGGACGCTTAACCGACTGCGCCACCCAGGCACCCCTAATGTAATATTTAAACTAAACTAGCACTTACTAAATATCACCCCTTCAAATAGGTAAATAGGCCTCAGAGAACTGAAGTCAGGGAGATGGATGGGATCATTTCTTCTTCCCCTGGCCTTCAAGAGACCCCAAGAAGAAGCTCCCAGTGTTCTCCTTCACCTCAGAGCAGGGGTACTGGTGCCCCCAAGCATCTCAGCTGTGTCTCCACAGCCGAGGAAGAGGTTACACTGCCAGCTTGGACACTCACTCACACCTGAACTTGATGATGGCCATTTCTTCTCGGCCTTGACAGATCTGCTGTCTCACTAAGATCAGGGCTCCAGCTGACAGGACAGGATGTAGCTATAAGACATCCTGACTATAAGACAGAGTAACACCTATGAGCCTATCAGGAATCACACTTAAGGAGTCCTTTCCAGTGTCTGACCAGCAGCTAAAGTCCAGGTACTCCAAAGGTCACAATGCACCAAGGTCTAGGGCTGACCCAGGGAGCTATGGACACAGATTGTCTGGACTGGCCACCAGGGAGAGTCCAAGCTGCTCTCCACCATCTCCTGCTTGAGCTCATCTCACCTCTCATTCTCACTGAGTCTCTCTGTGTCTTGGAACCAGGCCCCAAATTCCTCCTTAGGGTTGAGGTTGTAATTATTTGCAGCCATCTGAAGCAGCAGGATCTCCCTCATTGCTTTGTATTCCTGGAGCCAGAAGAGAGAAAGACAGGATACAGACAGGACCTCATGGGGGATGCTATAAAGTCTTGTGGGGTGTGAAGAATGGGACAGTGGATAGGTCCTGGGTCTTTGCATACATGGGAACCCTCATTTCCTCAATTCCATCCAGGCCATATCTATTCTCAGAGATAGGTGTAAATAGCGCCTCCTCAAGGAAGTTTGCCTTGATCCCACCCCTTCCCCCTTAACCCCAAATTTCAGTTGGATGGGTCTCTTCTGAATACACATAAAATATGGGATGGAGTCAGGGAGTAATCTGTTTGGGGTGGGGCCATGTCTCTGATTTCCACTCCCCAAACTCTCCCACAGGAAGTATCACAGCTGTTCACCTCATTCCTTTTCTTGAGGTTGATCTTTCCTCCCTGGAAAGCAGACAATCAAAACCCATCAGAAAGAGCCCAGTAGCCATTCTGAGCCTCCTATGCCAAATACTTCTCATGTTGCACTACCACCAGGTCCCACAATGGGGCCAGGCACACACAGAAAACAGAACAAGGACTTAGGCCAGGTGCTGGGTCCAAAGAAGGGGGGACATGGGGACAGAGGCTCAGGGACCTTATAACCCAGCCCTTTCTGATGGTATACAAAGAGGCTGAGGCCTCAGGCAAGAAAAGACTGCTCATTCACTTAGGTGCTTTCTGACATGGATGGGCCAGATTTCAGTCTCCCCCAAGGTGCCTCATATGAGGAAGAGACTGACCCCAGCTCTGTCAAAAGCTTGTGCACTTTGCAGTCAGGCAGGTCTGCTGATTTATCAGCCTGGGGAACCCAAACCAATGTCTTATGCAGAGTCTCCCTTCACATCACTTAAGATGGGCATGATTTACCAGCTCACAGGAGTGGCTGTGAGGCTCTCAGGAGAGGAGCTTTGCCAAATTCTGAGCTTAATGGTTCCCTGCTTAGTCCCCAGGCTCACCCACCTCCAGATAATCCTCCATTGTCAGGGGCAGCATCACCAGGCTGATGAGGGATATTCGAAGGAAGGGGACAACACCCTGTGCCATTGTGGTAAGGGTGGGATGAGCCCCTGCCCTCAGGAAACCCCACAAACTTCCAAAGAAAAATCCTTACCCTCAGCCTCTTCACCTACCCCAGGGTTCCCACATGGACCAGACTATGTCCCTTAGCAGCTTCCCCCCAACTCCCTTTCCCTCACCCTCCAATAACACCAGACTCCTAGTCACAGGATATGTGGTCCTAGGTCCCTCCTTACCCCCAAATCCATCCTGCACCCAGCTTTACAGACCATCTTCCGGTTACTTCTAAAAGAGGATTTCAGGCACTGTGACAAAAGGAGTCAGAACTAAAGTGAGAAGCTGCTCCTCTCTTGATTTGCAGTCCTCCTGCTGGGAGGGGGAGCCCCTCCTCTCACCCTGAAGCCCCTGCCCCATGCTCCATGAGCACACTTACTTCCTGCTGCTGATTCCTCTCTTGGGCTTTCTGGGTGTTTATCTCTTGGGTGACAAGCCTGGAGGGTGCCTCCTGCCAGGGTTGAGGACAAGGTTAGTGAGGCCACACTTCCCCCTCACCCAAATTCTCCTCAGTACTGCTGTATTTGGCCACTTGACATGTGACCTGAGTCATCCGGTGCCAATGCTACTTTAACATCCCAGTGTGCCCTGATTCTAGATCAATCCCAGAACACTCATTCTGTGTGTGAAGTAGGGCCTGTGGATGGGCCTCCCTGAACCTGCTTCTTCATCTGAAAAGTGTGAGAATTCCACCTACCTCACAAGGCCTACTGAGGACCCAATGCCATATTTTTTATCATCACTGGTCTTGCTCTTACACATCAGATGGAGCAGGACAGAAAGATCCATACATTCCTTTCCTCCCTTGAACCTCATCACCACTTGGTGAGGCCTGCACCACAGAATTGGCATCCCTCCATTTCCCAAATGAGGAAACAGAAGTCTAAATAGGGGAAATAAATTTTTCAGGGGTTCACAGATGAAAGGCCACTCTCTCCTTTTAGTCAGAGACCCTGTCTCAGCTGCTCTTCCCCAGTCTAAGACCACCACTGACCAGAAATCCTTTCTTCTGGGCTTTTGAAGTATGTCCAGGCCCCTGACTGGGCCAAGCCATTGATGGAGAAGAATAGGGTGTCTTGAAAGTCTGATTAAGCAGTAGCTGCCTGCCTTATCCCATTTGGAGTCTCTGTACCCAGATCAAAGCCAAAGTTTGATCCTCTCCAAGCAACAAGTCCTCAGGACATTCCTCGGCTGAGCAGTCTTCATTCACTCAGGAAGGAAACCCTTAAAGTGCTAACCTCTAATTGACAGAGAAGAGGATGACAAGACACTTTACTACCTTATTTACATGAAACTTCTCATACCCATTCAGGAAGGATCCACTGTGAATCCATCATTTCCCCAGACATTTCTCATTAGCCACTGAGGCATATGTCAGTGTCAACTAAGCACTTAGGTGAGAATCCTATGATTGAATAGCAGTGATTGCTGTAGGGGTTTAGTGTGGAGTCAGAGAATGCATACATATCTGTCTCTGTCCAGCCATTTGAACACAAGCCTGGAAAGGCTTTTTTTCCACCGGATCCATGGGAATCCCCTTAGAGACGCCCTCTCCTTGGAGATGTGCAAACAGAAGAAAAAGCAGAGTCCAGCCTTCCTGAGAGCAGACTGGGCTGGTTTAGGAAAGAAAGGAATCCCTAGCTGTCTCATCCACTCAAGAGCCTAGAGGAAGAATAGTGCCAGCAGGATAGACCTCATGGAAGCAAGAGACTAGCTAATGTTGCCAGCTAGACAGTCCTGCCAACACCATTATATCCTATGACCAGGGACTCCCGAACCTCAAACTGTCCCCCATTTGTCCATAGACCACACAGGTCCCTCCTCCTGTAAAAAATCTATAATTAAACAACAACAAAAACAAACATTAAATGAGAAACTAACGAAACCACATCGCACCCATTCCCCTTTCCCTCTCAGTCCTCCCTCTGTTTCCAGACTCCCAACTTCCACTCTACCTTGGTCATCGTTTCCCTGCTCAGTGACTTGTCTTGACTACACAGCTCCTTAAATTTTTCGTAGCTCTCCCTGAGAGGAGAAAAAAGAAAAATTTAGGAATAGCATGGAGGATATGAGTGCCAATCCCTTTTATTTAAGAACCAAAAGCTTCAGCTGAATGAGTGTTTTCACTAGGTTCCTCTGAGCACTAAGGTGTGTGTGGTTGGGGAGGGGAGCTTTCATGGTGGTCACCTGGGGCCTCAATTTCCATTTCTATTGAGCTTCTCTGTGTTGCCTAGTTTTTGGTTTTAATGGGCTTATAGTTCTGCTGCTACAAACACTGGAAAATCTCCAACTTAAATCAACCCAGTATCTGACCTGTAAGAGAACTGATTCCTGAAGCAGAACTGGTGGACTGAGGACCCAGAGAGTCTAAAGACCCCACATATCAGCCCAGTCTCTGCCCCCAGGGTTTGCTGCCTCCCAGGAGTTCCCAGCTGACTGAGGGAACAATGGTAGAAATAGGAGGTCCCTAATCCATCCTGGTCCTCTTGTGGAGAGAGGTAGATACCTGGAAACCTTCCCCCATGTGTTCTTCGGACTGCAAATCAAGGTGCTCTGCAGAGCAGAGAGGATGGCATGCAATGAGTAGTTCCTCAGAATTTGGCACTCCTGGAGAGGAAAGAGGATATGCTGTGAGGTGGGGAGCTGGAGCCCTATTTCCTCTAGCTTTAGTCGCCTCAGTTTAAATCTCCCCTCCTGGATGAGACAGATGCTTGGGTAGTCCTGGAAATGCATATTTAGGGCCAAAAGAGTAACACTCATAGGGAGGACGATTTTGTTCCATTCAAGGAAGAAACCAGGTAGGAAGTCCACCACTGGGACATAGGAGTCAAATCCGGTGTGCTTCTGGCAGGAAAGGCCTAGGGACTGTGGAGGGGCTCAGACCATGGCAATGAAAAAGTGAAGAGGCAATTCCCAAGATTCCAGAGTAGGACTCCACTGGAACTCCCCCAGCATACCTGGGCCACCTGGATCCAATGCTCTACTACCCTGGCCCTGTCCTGGGCAGTCAAGCGTGGGTCCCTGAGGCAGGTGGTGATGACACAGTTGGTCACACTTTTGAATGGGTGATGGTGTCACAGACCATGGTTGCCAGATGCTCATTGCCAGGTTTATCCCTCTCAGACCAAGTGGAGCCCAGGCAATGACTGGGCACCACCTTCTTGAACAGCTCTTGGGGAGCAAGGAGAGTGTCATTGGGCACTGCCACATCCTAGATCAGTGCCCGCAGTCCCAGGAAGTATTCACTGGTCAAACCTGGAGCTCAGACCTATTGGGAGTTCCTAGGTTTTGTTCTCTGCTCGCTGAGGGCATACAGCATGGAATGACTCATGACCCAGTACTGATGGTGAAAAAGGGTTCTTTTGCATCCAGCCCCTCCTCACTAACTCTGAGATTCCAGAAAGTAGCTCAAGTTTGTTCTTCCCAAGGGGACATCTTCCAGCCATCCTGATCACCCTCTGCTCTTTCTATTGAGATGCACATCCTTCTGTGACAGCTACAACCATGGCCTTCTTTGTCTTGCTTGTAATTTAGTACACACCAGGTGCCTAATAAGTGCTGAGGCTGCTGAGTTTCCTGGGCATGTGGGTGGCAACCCATGGACCTGGATGCACACAGGGAGTGTTCCTTCCTCACCAATTGGGCTAGGCCTTACCCAACTTTCTATCTGTTCTACCACATTTAATCTGCACAGCCAATTTTTGCAGCAAGGTGCTATTAGTGTCCCTCTCTACTGACCAAGGTGGACAGTAAAGGCTCAGACGTTTAAAAAGTTACACAAATCAGACAAATGGCAAGCGGTGGAGCTGGGACTTGGACCCAGATAATGAGTCCAGATCAGGAAAAGGCAGGTCTGAGGCAGCTGATGACAGAGGGAAGTCCTTCCTTGACAAAAAGAACCCAGCTTCTCACCACATCTATTACTGTTAATTGCTTGGCCACCAGCTGGGGAGGGAAGACCATGAGGTCAGACTTTTCCTCAACTGGACTGTTCTTACTTGTTACATGCCAGGAGCAGGAGGCCTCTGAAGCTGGAGGTGGCTCTGTATTTATTTTCATAGGTGGAGATGAAATTCTGAATATAGCTGAAGGTCCAGCTGACTCCAGTTCAGGACTTGGCACCTAGAGCTGATGTTTGCTCTTGCTCCAGCACTAGAGCTGTTGATGGTGTTGATGGTGGCTCCATCACTAAATGTGGTAGTAAAAATAAATCTGGAACAATCTCTAAATCCAGGGTTGGCTCTTGTTCTGACTTTGCAGCAGGCTGGGGAACTAGAGTTGGCAGTGGAGAGGATAAAGAGAAAAGTTCAACAATATAATAGACTTTCCATGTGTCTTTCCCAAAACAGGAAGGATCCCACTGTCTTTAAGGGAGTACCTAGCACATGAACCCTACCATAGAATTTTTTCCCAGACTGAAGTCCCTCTTACCCTCTTGCTCTGCCTCAAAAGGCACTAGATATTCCAAATGGACCATGAAAAGTGGGTCATGGCACTTCAGGTCTAAGCCAAATTGGCCTATATGTATGCCATCTTTAAGTTTAACCATAGCAGGGTCTGCCAGTCATCTGTAAGTATTTATCTGGCCAGGTGCCTGAGATGGGAAAAAGGCCACTGGAGGAAGCATGTGTGGAACAGAGTCAGAGGCCTAGCCTTTTGCTCAACACCATGCTTCCACAACCTGCTTCTTTGGGGCTGAGGTCAGACTCCCAACCACTCTGTGGCTCTTTTTAGCAATGGAAGTCATGGTCAAAAAGCAAATCTAAAAGAGATCCTGTGTGCACCTCATCTTCCCACTGACACTTGTCTCCCAAAGAGTCTGAGCATACTCCTATGCACATGAGCATCAGACTGAGGTTTATGACATATTTGTGGGCAGGCTGTTCACCAAATCTACTATTCTGGACCCCAGCTGTAATGGTCAAGAGAGGTAGGTATGGACAGGCAGGGAGTGTAAGATGGAACTGTGGAAACAATGAGTCCTTCATGGGCTGATTCAGCCCAGCCTCCCCTCTGATCCCAGGGGGCTTGAGGCCCCATACAGAGTTCCCTAACTCATTTTCTCATGCAGTGGAAGCCCTGAGATGCCAGCCCTCCATGGGAATCAAACATGTGTGAGATCAGGGTACTACCAGTCCCTCCCCAGGGGCTCCCTTACAATCCCATTTTGTTGTGTGCAGACAGTAGATCCTCTTTCTAAGCCCAAAGACTATTCACAGTTTTAGTTGTTCTTGTGTTCCTTCATCAAAGTCTGAATATGGGAAGACGCATCTGTGTCTACAGAAGGTCAGGAGAGAGTCAACAGCTAATGTACTGAGAACATGACTGATTATAATATCTAGTATGACACTCTGATTCTCAGAATAGAATTGAGGTCCAAGGATTGAGTCTGCTTCATTGAGTTATCTTAGTGTCTACAAAAATGCCTGCATTTAGTAGGTGTTTAATATATACTATTTAATGGATGGAGCCCAACCAGAACCTTCCCAGATATATGAGTGTGACTGGGGCTCCTCTGCCTGCCCCCAGAGAGGTCCAATCTGGCTACACCAAAGGCAAATACCAGGAATAGTTAGAATCTCAAAACTTCTTTGCAATTGGGAAACCAGTTTGTTTTCCATGTTCCTTTCCAAACTTACAGAGGCCACAGGCCAGGGAGGGACAAGGCAGTGAGCTCCTTCACTGGGGACAGAGAAATAACAGACATGAAGATACCCAGCATGTCTAGCAGCCCTTTGTGCAGCGTAGGGTACTAGGTAATCACCTGCCATGAGTTTATCCCATGATGTCCTACAATGATATTTATTCTTTTACCAACCTACTTTTCAGGAGAGCAAAGTGAAGTTCAGAGAAATACATTGACATTCCACAGACACATGATTCTATGGGGGGGGGGGCAGGCACTCACCTACTAAATAGATGGTTCAGGATCTTTTGGAAGCTGGTGAAGACCTCATAGGGGTTGAGGAATGTGGTGATGTAAGTGATGTTTCTACTTGGGCGTGCTGGTACCAGAGACATGCCTTCCATGAGTGTTTACATTGTGCAGGCCTCATCCAGGCACAATGTGGACTCTTTTTCACACTGGTGGACAAGAGGAAAATATAATCAGCAGCACCACCATGAGACACCAGGAAGATCAAGGACTGGAGCTCAGACCAGAAACTCCCATCACCTCATGGACTTGTGCAAGACGCGGGACCTGAGTGCCCACACCATAAACTGTTCTAAGCTTTAAAAGTACATCTTGATTTGAGGGGAATGATAAATAATTGATATCTTCAAGGCATTTTGTTAGGCGAAAACAGTAAAACCTCTATGTGTTAATATCCTGTTGTAAGAGAATTATCCCAGTGAGTCTTCAACAATATTGAAGGAGGATTAGGGATTTCCTGTGGTTTCTCAAGATTATGCACACCAGAACTGAGAAGCATCTAAAGAATAGGCTGCATGACATTCCCAATAAATAATCTGAGGCTTGGTCAGCTCCTGACAGGGATGGGAAGGATATGGAATAATCATATTCCTGGAAAGGCCTCAGGAGTTGCCAGATTTGAGTCAAGGATCTGGGCCCACCCCAGTTATCCTGGGGTCCTGGCTGTGGTGACCTCCTCTGTGCTTATACTTAAAAAAGACCAATTTTGGCCTTTGTTGCTGGCCTGATGCATCTGTCCCTTGTCTAGGGAGATGGAGTAGTTGAACCCATTTCCCAGCTCCTAAACAACTTCCTGAGTGGAGATCTGTAGAGACAGAGCCCATTGCCAGGCCAGTAGGCGTTAGAGGACTTTCACCCATACTGCGGTTGTATATTATGGCACACCTAGCAAATCAATACAGACTATTAGGACGCTGAAGATGTAACCTGTAGAATTGCTAAAGTGGCAATAAAATCGACACTTTTCAAGGTCCAAGAACATGGAAAATCTAAATCAGTGACAAATTATTTTCTTTATTATTATGAGATATTATGAAGATGCATAAGGCCAAAGTTTCTGACCTGGTGGGCCTATAATGATTTTACATGTTCTGTCACATAAATTGCAAAGAAATATACATACCACATTAATCCACCCCTACCCTATCTTGTAGAAACCACCATACCAAGAGTGGTAATTTATAAGACTTGGAAAAAGTCTGCAAGGACATTTGAGCTGATTGATACACTGCATATCTGGACAGGTAGTTAAAACAATCAAAGCAATAATAAAATGCAAAAACAATATACATTTTTTAACTATTCTAACATGTATGTGAAGAGTGCATTTCTACTCTACCATGTGGCTGGTGGTTTACATGGGGAAGTTCAGATTGATTTGGGAATAGGCCTGTGGAGTGCTCATGTCAGAAAGCCCTGGGAGGGCCCCAGGGGAGTGCCCAGATTTGATTCTGGGTCTGGTCCCACCCCAGTCATCCCAGGGTCCTAGTTATGGAGGTCCCTCTACTCTTGTTCTCACCTCAGGTCAGTATTGGACAGTAATGGTGGCTTGATGTACCTGCCCCTTGTCTGGGAGGGTGGAGATGTTGAATCCATCAGCCAGATCCTCGATGATCTCTCTGAGTTCTGCAAAGACTGTGCCTGGTAGCTTGGCCAGAAGAAATAAGGGGCATGTCTGGACACTGCCACTGGGAGATACTTTCAAGAGAAAATCTGTTCCAAAATTGGGGCATAGTAGGGAATCTGCAAAGAACTCTAGTCAGGGAGGAAACAAGATAAAACTTGTAGGTCTCAGGACTAACATATGGGTAGAGGAACTCACCTCATGAATCAGCCATGATCTAAGGCATGAACAAGAAAGACCCACCAGGCTTCCAACATCTAACAACCAGCTTCTTCCCAGGAAGGACCCAACCCTAATTCCTTGTCTTGTCGCTCCCCAACACACACATGTGATGAGGGACAAGAAGTGTGGAGCTGCTCAGGTAGAACCACGATTTTGTCCTGGCCTGAATTGGCCTTCCATGGTCTCTTCTGTTACCTTTCGGTGTCTTCTCCAAAATGACCAGATACGTTGGGACTCATGGCTGAACCAATATCTACAGTAACAAAGACAATTCTCATTCTGAGCTTTCCGAGCCCAGATCTGAAACCAGGGAGACAATATTGGAACATCTAACTATCCTCCACTCAAGTGTCTCCACTCAAGTGAGATGAATAGGGGGCTGTGTCTGGAATGTGGGTGATTGGTTATCACAGTTCTAAGTTCTGTTGAGGTCTAGGACCAAAGATGTGAGATCACTTTTTGAAAATTCTCTTACCAGGGTACCTTCTTTGAATCAGACTTACCCAAATCCCCCTATGGGTGTTTATTGCCACTTCTCATCCCCCATGCCAACTCCTTAGCCATAAAAAATTAGTCAAAACATCCCTCTTTACAGTTCCCTGAAGATGTAATGAAGATTCTAGCACTGAGAAGACAGAGCTAAATTTGGACCTTCTTTGTCTTACTAGTTCTTTCTCCTGAGAAAATCACTGTGTCTCTCAGGTCCTCCCCAGTCTCCAAACCTGAACAAAGGGGATGAGGATGAGTCTAGAACCTACTTTCTAGGGACCTCATCAGGTGTATCTGAGATACTATCTACTCCACCTGTGGGATGGTGTCATATGTGTCGAAGGCAAAATTTAGTGATTGAAGAATTACAAGAAGGAATTGGAATATGACTCAAAACAGACCTGGGTTCCAGCAGTATGATACTGGAATAGTCACTTCCATCATTTTTAGGTCATTAGGTCATTTTACGTCATTAGGTCATTCCCTCATTTTTAGGTCAGACCCATGAAGGCTTTGTAATTAATGGAAATTCAAATATTGTCATCCATGGGATAAAACCGTTCAATTGTCTCATAATAGAATGAGACCCATGTACATCATCTCATCTTATGAGGTGGGCCACCTCCACAATGGCTTTCAGTGATCCCCACCTCTGATATACACATCCTTGGGTAACCACTAAGTATTTAGAAACTGGCTTCTGACTGAGAGAATACGGCCAAAGTGATAGGATGTCTGAATTTTAATTACAAAGAGCCTCTTACTTCCCTCTTAACTCATCATCTGTGTCACCCCCCCACCCAGCTCCCTCCCTCTCTCTCTCTCTATCTCTCTCTCTCTGTCATTTTACAGAAGCATGGAATCAAGTGCTTGATTCCCCATTTCCAGAGGTAGAGGAGAAACAGAGGGAGAAAATGAGGACAGAGAGCAGAGAGACAAGGGAAGGATAAAAGACCAAGAGAGCATGAGAGAGGAATAGAGAGACACACAGAGAGATAGAACAAACACAGGACAAAGCAAATAAGAAGAAAAGGACAGAATTTGTGTCATGAAATTTTGAAACTGACCTCCTATTACTCTGACTATGTTCCAATGATTAGAAGTGAGTCACTAACAGCTGAGTAGTTTTACAAGGAGTGAAATTTCCTGGCTGGACATGTATCACTGTCTGTGTACCCTGGGAATGTCCAGGAGAGTGTGTTCAGGCTTACCAGAACAGAGAACAGTGGCTACATTCTGGAAATGGCTGTAAGTGATGAATGTCCAGCCTCACTCATCAGAAAAGTGAAAATAGGACAATGAATTTGGTGCAATTTCTCATCCACCAAACCAGCAAAAATATTTCACCAAACTCCTGAAACTAGACCCCTTGTTGTGCATTAGAGATAAGGGCACTCATTCTTCACTAGTGAAAGCAGCCTCAACTCCTTTACTGGAGGGTGATTGTTGCCATGATTTTAGCTACCATCACCTTTGATTCTGGTGGGTCTGCTTCTAGAAACCAAAGACAATGATTAGAGATTTGCACAAATAATTCATGTAGGCATGTGTCATCTCTGCTTTGATACTAAGGGCCCTGAAAGGGAAACCTTATCATCAGACAGTAGAATTCAGTGATTCATCACTTACATATAACACCCAGTGCTCATCACAATACCCATCATTCATCTAGCCCATCCCTCACCCACCTCCCTCCATCAACCCTCAGTTTCTTCTCTGTTGTTAAACACCCCCTTTTCTTCTCTTCCCCACCATCTCATATGTTAAACTCCACATGGCAGTGAAATTCTATGATATTTGTCATTTCCAAATGGACTCATTTTGCTTCACATAATACATTCTAGTTCCAACCACATAGTTGCAAATGGCAAGACTCCATGCTTTTTGATGGTGGGGTAATATTCTCATCAAAATCAAAAGGCCTACACAGTAAAGGAAACAATCAACAAAACTAAAAACAGCCTAAAGAATGGAAGAAGACACTTGCACAGGACATATCTGATAAAGGGTTAGGATGCAAAATTGAGACACAATTTATCAAACTCAACACCCAAAAAACAAACAGCCCAGTTATGAATTGGACCTGAATAGACACTTTTCCAAAGAAGACTTCCAGATGGCTAACAGAGTCATGGAAAGATGCTCAACATCAATCATCATAAGGGAATGCAAAACAAAACCATGATGATATACCACTTTACATCTGTTAGAATGGCTAAAATTAACAACACAAGAAACAACATCTGCTGGTGATGATATGGAGAAAGGGAAACACTCTAGCACTGCTGGTTGGAATGTAAACTGGTGCAGCCACTCTGTTATGATTTTTTTAAGGAGAGTGTTAGAAAGCACTCCTCCTCCTTTTTTTGAACATTTTATTTTTATATTTGAGACAGAGAGAGACAAAAATTGAAAGAAGGGGCAGAGAGAGAGGGAGACACAGAATCCCAAGCAGGCTCCAGGCTCTGAGCTGTCAGCATAGAGCCCAACATGGGGCTCAAACCCAAAACCCGTGATCATGACCTGAGCTGAAGTCAGACATTCAACCAACTGAGCCACCCATATGCAAGGATCCCCTTTCAACACATCTGTGCCAACATCTGTTACTGCCTGAGTTGTTCATTTTAGCCTTTCTGACAGGTGTGAGGAGGTCTGACATTGTTGTTTGATTTGCATTTCCCTGAGCATGAGTGATGTGGGACATCTTTTCATGTGTCTGTTAGCCATTGGATGTCTTCTGTTCTATTGATCTGTGTGTCTATTTTTGTGCCACCTATTTTTGTCACGCACCTAGCTTTGCTTTTCTCTTTAAGGAGTGTTTTGGCCCTTTGGAGTCTCTTGGAGTTCCACAGAAATTTTAGGATTGTCTGTTCTAGTTCTGTGAAAAATGATAGGGATTGCATTAAATGAGTAGATTGCTCTGGGTACAATAGACATTTCAAACATGTTTGTTTTGATCCATGAGCTCAGAATGTCTTTCTATTTCTTTGTGTCATCTTAAATTTCTTTCCTCAGTGTTTTATCATTTTCAGGGTAAGGTCTTTCTTCTGTTTGGTTAGGTATATTCTTGGTATGTTATTATTTTGAGTGCAACTGTAAATGGGATTGTTTTCTTAATTTCTCTTTTGGTGGCTTCATTATTAGTCTATGGAAATGCAACAAATTTCTGTATATTGATTTATGGATCCTGAGACTTCACTGAATTCATTTATCAGTTCTAGCCATTTTTATCGTGAAGTTTTTAGGCTTTTCTATACATAGTATCCTGTCATCTGCCAATAGTGAGAGATTTACTTCTTCCACACTGATATGGACTTCTTTTATTTCTTTTTGTCTGATTGGTTTGGCTATGTCTTTCAGTACTATTTTGAGTGAACATGGTAAGAGTGGACATCCCTGTGTAGTACCTAAGGGGGAAAGACCTCAGTATTTTCTTATTAAGGATGATGTTAGCTGTGTTTTTCATAGATGGCCTTTATTATGAGGTATGTTCCCTCAAACCCTACTCTGTTGAAGTTTTTTCTTTTTTATCATGAGTGGGTGTTTTATGTTACCAAATGCTTTTCTGCATCTGTTGAAAATGATCTTATGGCTTGTAACCTTTCTCTTATTGATGTGATATATCACAATAATTGGCATGTGAATATTGAAGAACAGTTGTGATCCAGGAATAAATCCCAGTTTATCATGGTGACTGATTTTTTTTACGGATATTGAATTATGTTGGCTATTCTTGTACTGAGAGTTTTTGCATGTATGTCCATCAGAGATATTGGCCTGTACTTCTCTTTTGTAGTGGTGTCTTTACCTGGTTTTGGTATCAGGGTAATGCTGGCCTTATAGAATGAATCCAGAGTTTTCCTTCCATTTCTATTTTTGGGAATACTTTAAGAAGAATAGATATTAAATCTTCTTTAATTGTTTGGTAGAATTTGCCTGTGAAGCCATCCGTCCTGGATAGTGTGTTAGAAGTTTTTAATGACTGACTTGATTTTCTTACAGGGTATCAGTCTGTTCAAATTTCCTCTTTCTATTTTTTTTTCCATTTTGGTCGTTTATATGTTTCTAGGAATTTAAGCATTTCTTCTAGGTTTGCATTTTGCTGGCATGTATTTTTATATAGTATGCCCTTATGATTGTATTTCTATGGTATTAGTTGTTATTTCTCCTTTATCATTGGTGATTTGATGTATTTTTGTCCATTCTTTTTTTTCCATGATAAATCTGGCTAGAGGTTTATCAATTTTATTGATTTTTTTCAAAGAGCCAGTTTTGGCTTTCATTGATCCCTTCTATTGTTTTTGTTTTCTTCCTTCCTTCCTTGCTTCCTCTCTCTTTCTCTCTGTGTCTTTCTCTTTCTTTTTTTTTTTTTTTAATTTTTTTTCAACGTTTATTTATTTTTGGGACAGAGAGAGACAGAGCATGAACAGGGGAGGGGCAGAGAGAGAGGGAGACACAGAATCGGAAACAGGCTCCAGGCTCTGAGCCATCAGCCCAGAGCCCGACGCGGGGCTCGAACTCACGGACCGCGTGATCATGACCTGGATGAAGTTGGACGCTTAACCGACTGCGCCACCCAGGCGCCCCTGTGTCTTTCTCTTTCTCTCTCTTTCTTCTTTCTTTCTTTCTATGTAATTTGTATCTGCTCCAATCTTCATCATTCCTTCCTTCTGCTGGTTCTAAGTTTGTTTCTTGTTCTTTTTCTAGCTTCTTTAGATGGAAGACTAGGTGGTTTACTTGAGATTTCTCTTGCATCTTGTGGTAGGCCTGTATTGCTATAAATTCCCTCTTTGATTTGGTTTTGCTGCATTCAGAAGTCTTCCACCATTATGTTTCCACTCTCATTTTTTTCCAGGCACTATTTAAAAATTTAAATCCAATTTACTTAACATATAGTATAGTAATGATTTCAGGAATAGAATTTAGTGACATCATTTATATATAACTCCCAGGGCTCACCCCAACTAGTGTCCCCCTTAATCATCCATTTAACACATACCCAACCCACCTCCCCTCCAAAAAATTTCAGTTTGTTCTTTTTTTTAAAGATTTCCTATGGTTTGCCTCCTTCTCTGATTTTATCTTATTTTTTCTTCCCTTTCCATAGGTTCATCTGTTGTTTCTTTATTCCACATATGAGTAAAATAATATATTTGTCCTTCTCAGACTGACTTATTTTGCTTAGCATAATATACTTCAGTTCCATCCACGTTGTTGCAAATGGCAATGTTTCATTCTTTTTCATCACTGAGTAATATTCCCTTGTACATATATAACACATCTTCTTTATCCATTCATCAGTTGAACATTTGGGTTCATTCCATACTTTGGCTACTGTTGATAATGAAGCTAAAAACGTTGGGATGTATGTGCCCCTTCAAATCACCCCTCCTGTATCCTTTGGAGAAATACCTAGTACTGCAATTTCTGAGTCATAGGGTAATTCCATTTTTAATTTTTTAAGGAACTGCCATATTGTTTTCCACAGTGGGTGCACCAGTTTGCATTCTGAACAGCAGTGCAAAAGGGTTTCTCTTTCTCTGCATCCTCACCAACATCTGTTGTTGCCTGAGTTGTTAATTTTAACCATTCTGACTGGAGTGAGGTGATATGTCATTATGGTTTTGGTGTGTATTTCCCTGAAGATGAGTGATGTGGAGCATCTTTTCATGTGTCTGTTAGCTTTGTGGAAGAATTTTTTGGAAAAGTGCCTATTCATGTCCTTTGCCCATTTATTCACTGGATTATTTGTTTTGGGGATGCTGAGTTTGATAAGTTCTTTATAGATTTTGGATTTTTCCATGCACTTTTAAAATTTCTCCTTCTCCTCCTCCTCTCTCTTCCTCTTCCTGTTATGCTTCCCTTTCTTCTTCCCTTTCTCCTTCTCCCTTTCCTTCTCCTTCTTCCTCTTTCTCTACCTCTTAACCTTCACCTCCCCTTCCCTTTCTCCTCTCCTTCTTCCCCTTCTCCTCCTGATCCTTCTTCTCCTACTCTTCCCTCTTCTTCTCATTCTCCTCTTCCTCCTCCTTCTTCTCCTCCTCCTCCACCTCATCCTCCTCCATCTATTTCTCTTCCTCCTCCTTCTCATTCTTCTTCCTCCTCCTTCCTCTCCTTCTTCTTTTATTTTTCTTCTTCTTCATCCTCTTTTTCTTTTTCTTCTTCTTCTTCTTCTTCTACTGTGCATTCACTATTTAGCAGAATGTTATTAACTATCATGTATTTGTTGTCTTTCCAGACTTTTTCTTGTAGTTGACTTCTAGTTTCATAGCACTGTGGTCAGAATAGTTGCATGGAATGACTTCAGTCTTTTTGTATTTGTTCAGATCTATTTTGTGACCTAACATGTGGTATGTTCTGAGAATGTCCCATGTTCACTTGTAAAGAATGTGTATTATGCTGTTTTAGGATGGAATGATCTCAATATATCTATTGAGTCCATCAGGGCCAGTGTGTCATTCAAAGCCATGTTTCCTTGTTTATTTTCTTTTTAGATGATCTGTCCATTGCTGACTTCTTGAAAGTAGATGTTAGTTGAAAGATTGCTCACAGTGTTGTTTCACATAGTTGAGAATATGACCATTTCTTATGTTTCTAGTCCAGATTTCCAAACACTTCTCAATTAGTGAAACAAGGTGTTAGTGAAAAGATGGGTTGTACACAGTGTTGTTTCACAGAGTTGAGTATATGGCACTTTCCTTATACTCTTGGACTAGGTTTCCAAACAATTCTGAGTGAAAAAAAATGTTACCTCTCAGATGGCTTTTCCAGGTTTGTTTCACACTATATAGAATATGGCACTTTCCTTATACATCTAGACCTACATTTCTAAACATTTCTAACTTAGTGAAACAAGATGTTGGTTGAAAGATTATTTCTCCACAGTGTTGTATAACAGATTGAGTATATGGCACTTTCCTTAAATTTTTAGTGACCAGATATTAGTTGAACGATGGTTTGTCCACAGTGTTGTATCACAGAGTTGACTATATGGCACGTTCTTTATACTTCTAAGCTTAGGTTTACACCAATCCCAACTTAGTGAAACCGGATGTTATTGAGAGATGTTGTCTCCACCGTGTTGTTTCACAGAATTGAGAATATGACACTTTTCTTATACTTCCAGCCTAGATTTTACAACACTTCTTCTTTTTTTTTTTTAATTTTTTTTTCAACGTTTATTTATTTTTGGGACAGAGAGAGACAGAGCATGAACGGGGGAGGGGCAGAGAGAGAGGGAGACACAGAATCGGAAGCAGGCTCCAGGCTCTGAGCCATCAGCCCAGAGCCTGACGCGGGGCTCGAACTCACGGACTGCAAGATCGTGACCTGGCTGAAGTCGGACGCTTAACCGACTGCGCCACCCAGGCTCCCCACAACACTTCTAACTTAATGAAACAAGACGTTAGTTCACAGATGGTTTCTTCAAAGTGCTGTCTGACAGAATTGAGTGTATGGAACTTTCTTTATATATCTAGGGCTACTTTCAAAACATTTCTAACTTAGTAAAAAGAGATGTTACTTGAAAGATGATTTTTCCACAGTGTTGTTTCAGCATTGAGTATATGGCACTTTCCTTATACTTGTAGGGCTAGTTTTTAAACACTTCAAACTTAGTGATATAAATTGTTCATGTCAAGATGATATCACCGCAGTGTTGCTTCACAGAGGTGAGTATATGGCACTTTCCTTATAATTGCATGCCTAGATTTGCAAACACTTTCAACTTAGTGAGACAAGATGTTAGTTGAGAGATGGTTTCTTCACAGTGCTGTTTCAGAGTGTTGAGAATATGTCATTTTTTTATACTTCTAGGCCTGTGTTTCCAAACCCTTCTAACTTAATGAAACCGGGTGTTAGGTAAAAGATAATTTCTCCACAATGTTGTTTTTACAATATTGAGTATATGGCACTTTCCTTATACTTCTATTCCTGGATATCCAAACACTTCCAATTAATGAAACAAAATGTTAGTTGAAAGATGTTATCTCCAGTTTCTTTCACAGATTTGAGTGTATAGCACTTTTCTTACACTTCCTGACCTCTCCAAACACTTCTAAATCACTGAAAAAAGACGTTAATTTAAAAGTGGTTTCTCCAAGAAAAATCCCAAATACAAAATCTAACAGCACACCTAAAGGAAATAGAAGCAGAACGAAGACACCCCAAACCCAGCAGAAGAAGAGAAATAATAAAGATCAGAGCAGAAATAAACAATATAGAATTTAAGAAACTGTAGAGCAGATCAATGAAACCAAGAGTTGGTTTTTTGAAAAAATAAACAAAATTGATAAACCTCTAGCCAGCCAAGCTTCTCAAAAAGAAAAGAGAGGACCCAAATAGGTAAAATCATGAATGAAAATGGAATTATTACAACCAATCCCTCAGAAAGACAAGCAATTATCAGGGAATACTATGAGAAATTATATGCCAACAAACTGGACAACCTGGAAGAAATGGACAAATTCCTAAATACCCACACACTTTCAAAAGTCAAACAGAAAGAAATAGGAAGCTTGAACAGACCCATAACCAGCGAAGAAATTGAATCAGTTATCAAAATCTCCCAACAAATAACAGTCCAGGACCAGATGGCTTCCCTGGGGAATTCTACCAGACATTGAAAGCAGAGTTAATACCTATCCTCAAACTATTCCAAAAATAGAAAGGGAAGGAAAACTTCCAGACTCATTCTATGAAGCCAGTATGACTTTGATTCCTAAACCAGACAGAGACCCAGTAAAAAAAGAGAACTACAGGCCAATATCCCTGATGAATATGGATGCAAAAATTCTCAATAAGATACTAGCAAATCAAATTCAACAGCATATAAAAAGAATTATTCACCATGATCAAGTGGGATTCATTCCTGGGATGCAGGGCTGGTTCAACATTTGCAAATCAATCAACGTGATACATCACATTAATAAAAGAAAAGATAAGAACCATATGATCCTGTCAGTCGATGCAGAAAAGGCCTTTGACAAAATTCAGCATCCTTGCTTAATAAAAACCCTCGAGAAATTCAGGATAGAAGGAACATACTTAAAGATCATAAAAGCCATTTATGAAAAGCCCACAGCTAACATCATCCTCAATGGGGAAAAACTGAGAGCTTTTTCCCTGAGATCAGGAACACGACAGGGATGTCCACTCTCACTGCTGTTGTTTAACATAGTGTTGGAAGTTCTAGCATCAGCAATCAGACAACAAAAGGAAATCAAAGGCATCCAAATTGGCAAAGATGAAGTCGAGCTTTCGCTTTTTGCAGATGACATGCTATTATACATGGAAAATCTGATAGACTCCACCAAAAGTCTGCTAGAACTGAATCATGAATTCAGCAAAGTTGCAGGATACAAAATCAATGTACAGAAATCAGTTGCATTCATATACACTAATAATGAAGCAACAGAAAGACAAATAAAGAAACTGATCCCATTCACAATTGCACCAAGAAGCATAAAATACCTAGGAATATATCTAACCAAAGATGTAAAAGACCTATATGCTGAAAACTATAGAAAGCTTATGAAGGAAATCGAAAAAGATATAAAGAAATGGAAAAACGTTCCGTGCTCATGGATTGGAAGAATAAATATTGTTAAAATGTCAATACTACCCAAAGCTATCTACACATTCAATGCAATCCCAATCAGAATTACACCAGCATTCTTCTCGAAGCTAGAACAAGCAATCCTAAAATTTGTATGGAACCACAAAAGACCCCGAATAGCCAAAGTGATATTGAAGAAGACCAAAGCAGGAGGCATCACAATCCCAGATGTTAGCCTCTACTACAAAGTTGTATTCATCAAGACAGTATGGTATTGGCACAAAAACAGACACATAGACCAATGAATAGAATAGAGAACCCAAAATTGGACCCACAAATGTATGGCCAGCAGGAAAGAGTATCCAATGAAACAGTTTCTCTACAAATGGTGCTGGGAGAACTAGACAGCAACATGCAGAAGAATGAAATTAGACCACTTTTTTACACCATACACAAAAATAAATTCAAAATGGATGAAGGATCTGAATGTGAAACAGGAAACCATCAAAACCCTAGAGGAGAAAGCAGGAAAAAACCTCTCTGACCTCAGCCGCAGCAATTTCTTACTCAACACGTCTCTGGAGGCAAGGGAAACAAAAGCAAAAATGAACTACTGGGACCTCATCAAAATAAAAAGCTTCTCATGGTGAAGGAAACAACCAAACTGAAAGGCAACCGACGGAATGGGAAAAGATATTTGCAAATGACCTATCAGACAAAGGGCTAGTATCCAAAATCTATAAAGAACTCACCAAACTCCACACCTGAAAAACAATCCAGTGAAGAAATGGGCAGAACACATGAATAGACACTTTTCCAAAGAAGACATTCAGATAGCCAACACGCACATGAAAAGATGCTCAACGTCACTCCTTATCAGGGAAATGCAAATCAAAACCACACTCAGATACCACCTCACGCTGGTCAGAGTCGCTAAAATGAACAAATCAGGAGACTACAGATGCTGGCGAGAATGTGGAGAAATGGGAACCCTCTTGCACTGTTGGTGGGAATGCAAACTGGTGCAGCCGCTCTAGAAAACAGTGGGAAGGGTAGTCAAAAAATTAAAAATAGAACTACCCTATGACCCAGCAATAGCACTGCCAGGAATTTACCCAAGGGATACAGGAGTGCTGATGCATAGGGGCACTTGTACCCCAATGCTTATAGCAGCACTTTCAACAATAGCCAAATTATGGAAAGAGCTTAAATATACATCAACTGATGAATGGATAACGAAGATGTGGTTCATATATACAATAGAATACTACTTGGCAATGAGAAAGAATGAAATCTGGCCATTTGCAGCAACATGGATGAAACTGGAGAGTGTTATGCTAAGTGAAATAAGTCAGAGAAAGACAGATACCATATATGTGAATCTTGAGAGACTTATTGAGGACCATGGGGGAGGGAAGGGGGAAAAAAGTTACAGAGAGGGAGGGAGGCAAACCATAAGAGACTCTTAAATACTGAGACCAAATGAGGGTTGATGGGGGATGAGGGAGAGGGGAAAGTGGGTGATGGACATTGATTGAGGAGGGCTCTTGGGATGAGCACTGAGTGTTGTATGGTAACCAATTTGACAATGAATTGTAGTTTTTTAAAAAATGAAAGTAATTAAGGGAGACACAAAAATATGGAATATTCCATGCTCATGTATTGGAAGAACTTTTTTTTTAATGTCGTTACTACCCAAAGGAATCTACATATTCAGTGCAATCCGTATCAAAATAACACCAAAATTCTCACATAGCTAGAACAAAAATCTTAAAATTTGTTTGGAACCAGAAAAACACTAAATAGTCAAAGTAATGCTGAAAAAAGAATACCCAGCTTGGAGGCATCACAATTCCAGACATTATGTTGTATTACAAAGTTGTAATCATTAAGACAGTATGGCCCTTGCCCAACAGACACATAGATCAATGGAACAGAATAGAGTACCCAGAAATGGACATACAAATGTCTGGCCAACTAATCTTCGACAAACCAGGAAAGAGTATCCAATAGAAAGCAATCTGATGCAAATGGTGCTGGAAAACTGGACGGCAAGAAGAATAATGAACCTGGACCACTTTCTTACACCGTACACAAAAATAAATTCAAAATGGATGAAAGACCTAAATGCAAGACAGAAAAGCATCAAAATACTAGAGGAGAAAAGAGGCAGCAATTTCTTTGACCTCAGCCAGAGCAACTTCTTACTAGGCACGTCTCTGGAATCAAGGGAAATAAAAGCAAAAATGAACTATTGGGACCTGATCAAGATAAAAACTTCTGCATAGCCAAGGAAACAATCAACAAAACTAAAAAGGAAGAAGATATTTGCAAATGACATATCAGATAAAGGATTAGTGTCCAAAATCTATAAAGGACTTATCAAACTCAACACCCAAAAAACAAATAGTCCAGTGAAGAAATGGGCAGAAGGCATGAATAGACACTTTTCCAAAGAAGACATCCAAATGGCTAACAGGCACATGAAAAGATGCTCAATATCACTCATCATCAGAGAAATACAGAGCGAAATCACAATGAGATACCACCGCATACCAGTTGTAAGGAGGTTCCTCAAAAAATTTAAAATAGAACTACCCTACAACCCAGAGATTACTAGGTAATTCTTCAAAAGATACACCAGTGGTGATTTGAAGAGGCACCTGCACCCCCAAAATTTATAGCAGCAGTATTGACAGTAGCCAAAGTATGGAAAGAGCCCAAATGCCCATTGACTGGCAAATGGATAAAGATGAAGTGGTATATATACACATTGGAATACTGCTCTGCTTTCAAAAAGAATGAAATCTTGCCACTTGCAACAACATGGATGGAACTATAGTGTATTTTTTTTAACGTTTATTTATTTTTGAGACAGAGAGAGACAGAGCATGAACGGGGGAGGGGCAGAGAGAGAGGGAGACACAGAATCGGAAGCAGGCTCCAGGCTCTGAGCCATCAGCCCAGAGCCCGACGCGGGGCTCGAACCCACGGACCGTGAGATCGTGACCTGGCTGAAGTCGGACGCTTAACCGACTGAGCCACCCGGGCGCCCCTAGAGTGTATTATGCTACACGAAATAAGTTGATCAGAAAAAGACAAATATCCTATGATTTCACTCATATGTGGAATTTAAGAAACACAACAGGTGAACATAGGGGAAGGGAATGAAAAAATAAGATAAAACACAGAGGAAGGCAAACCATAATGGATTCTTAAAATCAGAGATAAACTAAGGGTTGCTGGAGGGGAGATAGGTCAGCAGATGAATGAAATGAGTTATGAGCATTAAGGAGGGCACTTGGGATGATCGCTGGATTTTATATGAAAGTGGTGAATCACTGGGTTCTATTCCTGAAACCAATACTATACTCTATGTTAACTAAGTTGAAGTGAAATGAATATTTTTAAAAAGAAAGTAATTCAGCTGAGCAAATAAGCAAAAAAGAAAAAAATAGACCAAATTAGAATAGACATAGGAAGCTCAGTCACTTCATCAAGCATAATAACATTCATATTATAGTGATGTCAGTAGAAGAAGAGAGAGAAAATAGGGCAGAAAACTTTTTTGAAGAAATAATAGCTGAAAACATCTCTAATCTGGGGAAGGCAACAGATATTCAGAAATAGGAGACACAAGGATCCCTCAACAAAATCAACCCCAAAATTTCCATGCTAAGACACATAGTAATAAAAATGGCTAAGTAACAATAAACAATTTTAAAAGCAGCAAAACAACAGTTTCACACAAGGGGAAACCCCCTAAGGTGATCAGCAGATTTTTCAGCAGAAATTTTGCTGTCCAGAAGGGAGTGGTATAAGACATTCAAACTGTTGTAAGGGAAAAATCTGTAGCCAAGAATATTGTATACACTGCAAGGCTATCATTCAGAGTAGGAGAGATAAAAAGCTTCTCAGAAAACAAAAACCAAAGGACCATTAAATTGGCCCTTCAAGAAATATTAAAGGGGACTCTCTTAGTGGAAAGGAAAGACCATAAGTGAGAGTATATAAAGTAGAAAACATAAAAGCAGTATAAATATGTATATCTTCAAAAATCAGGCATAGGATGGGAATGCAAGCTGGTGCAGCCACTCTGGAAAACAGTATGGAGGTTCCTCAAAAAACTAAACATATAACTACCCTACAACCCAGCAGTTGCACTACTAGTCATTTATCCATGGGATACAGGTGTGCTGTTTTGAAGGGACACATGCACCCCCATGTTTATAGCAGCACTATCAACAATAGCCAAAGTATGGAAAGAGCCCAAATGTCCATCAATGGATGAATGGATAAAGAAGATGTGGTATATATATATACAATGGAGTATGACTTGGCAATCAAAAAGAATGAAATCTTGCCATTTTCAACTATGTGGATGGAACTGGAGGCTATTATGCTAAGTGAAATTAGCCAGTCAGAGAAAGACAAATATCATATGACTTCACTCATATGAGGACTTTAAGAAACAAAACAGATGAACATAAGGGAAGGGAAACAAAAATAATATAAAAACAGGGAAGGGGACAAAGCATAAGAGACTCATAAATATGGAGAACAAACAGAGGATTACTGGAAGGGGGATGGGAGAGCAGATGGGCTAAATGGGTAAGGGGCATTAAGGAATCTACTTCTGAAATCATTGTTGCACTATACACTAACTAATTTGGATGTAAATTTAAAACATAAAATCAATCAATCAATCAGGCATAGGAACACAAAATAAAATAAAATAAAATATGGATATAAAATATGACAGTAAAAAAAGTGGGGAGAAGAGTAAGGAATGGGTTCAAACTTAAGGGACCATCAATGTATTATAGACTACTGTATGCAGAAGATGTTATAAAAAAACCTAATGGTAACCACAAATGAAAAACCACTAATATATATTCAAAGAACAAAGAAATCTAACAAACCATGAAAGAGAGCAAGAAAGAAAAAAGGATCAGGAAAACCTACAAAAATAACGCAAAACAACACAAGGGCAATAAATACATATCTATCAATAATTGCTTTGAATGTAAATGGACTTAAACCCTCCAATCAAAAGACATAGAGTGACGAAGCCAATAAAAACATGAGATTCATCTATATGCTGCCTACAAGAGACTCATTTCAGACTTAAAGACACCTGAAGCTTGAAAATGAGGGGATAGAGAAACATTTATCATGCAAACGAATGTCAAAAGAAAGCCAGGATGGCAATACTTACATCTCACAAAATAGACTTTATTTTTTTGTTGTTCATTTATTTTGAGAGACAGAAACAGTGTGAGTTGGGGAGGGGCAGAGAGAGGGGGAGAGAGAGAGAATCCCAAGCACGCTCTGCACTGCCAACTGGAGGCTGACATGGGACTCAAACTCAGAAATTGCAAGATCAACCTGAACCAATACCAAGAGTCAGACACTTAACCAACTGAGCAACACAGGAGTCCCTCACAAAATAGACCTTAAAACAAAAGTCATAATTAGAGAGAAAGAAGGACTATATAATAATGTATAATATAAATATTAATCGTAATAAATATATAAATATGGGACATATATAATATATAATAAAATAAATATATAACAATGTATAATTATATATAATAAGGGGGACTCTTATTGTCCTATATATAATATAATATAATATAATATAATATAATATAATATACAATAATAATAAATGGGACAATCCAACAAGCAGCTCTTGAAACATATTTTACATCTTCTTTCATATTCACTATTCATATGAAAAACATTGTATTTAATATGCAAAAATGTTATGCTAACAAGCTTTTTTGCATTTATTTTTTTACCTGGGAGGCTGAATATATATTTTTAGGTTAGCCATTTACTTTTTCTATTGCAAATTTTTTCTTCAAGTTCTTTGCTTTTATGCACTGGGAACTGAATGTTCTTATACTTGTTTTAGATTGAATTCTTTCAAACAAAAATTACATTTTCACCAAGTATTCTGCCATTTAATTCTTGAGTATATATTACATGTATTTGTGAGGTGGTATGAGACGTTATAATTTATTTGGTCAAATATATTAGTCAATCACATTGCATTCCCACATTCTTTTTTTTCTCCCCCCTTCTTCATTCCTTTCTAAACATAGGAAGTTTTGCACCATTTTTATGTGTATTGTCCCTGTATTACACATCTGTTTTTCCTAATTGTTACCTTTTTACATTTTGTAATTAGACCTATTTTTTAAAAAAACAATCATTATCTTCCATCTTGTGGAACACATTCTTTGTCATTCAACTAAAGATCATCTATACAATTTTTTGCACGTATGAATACCTTTATGATTATACAAAGGGTGAAATTGTAACTTTGGATACTGCTTTCTACATATTTTTTTTTAATTTTTTTTTTCAACGTTTATTTATTTTTGGGACAGAGAGAGACAGAGCATGAACGGGGGAGGGGCAGAGAGAGAGGGAGACACAGGATCGGAAACAGGCTCCAGGCTCTGAGCCATCAGCCCAGAGCCCGATGTGGGGCTCGAACTCCCGGACCGCGAGATCGTGACCTGGCTGAAGTCGGACGCTTAACCGACTGCGCCACCCAGGCGCCCCCATATTTTTAAAAATATAGATTTTCCAGGTCTTTTAACTCCAGTCTTTCATCCATTTAAACTTGAGTTAGAGATTCATGTTAATGTGATTATTTTATTGTTATATATACATATATATGTGTGTGTATATATATATATGTATATACACATATCTACATGTATATGTGTGTATATATATGTATACACATGTACATGTAGATATGTGTATATACATATATATATATGGCAGTTTCAAGATTTCAATTCCATTAGGGAGGAAGAGTTAAGATGGCAGTGTGGTAGAGGGCCCCTTGGCTAGTCTCATTGCCTGAACATGGCTAGATCAACACCAAATCATTTTTGAACACCTAGGAAATCGAGTTGAGGATTAAAATTTTTTATTTATTTTTGAGAGAGTGAGAGAGACAGAGTGCAAGCAGAGGAGGGGCAGAGAGAGAGAAGGAGACACAGAATCTGAAGCAGGCTCCAGGCTCTGAGCTGTCAGCACAGAGCCCTGCACGGGGCTTGAACTCACAAACCGAGAGAGATCATGACCTGAACCGAAGTCCGACGCTTAACCAGCTGAGCCACCCAGGCACCCCTCGATTTAAGGATTAAGAGAACATTCTGCATAATTTGAGGGTGAGAATGTGGCATATACATGGTGCAGAGAGGGAAACGGGGAGAGAAAAGCCACAGTGCTGCAGTGGAGTGGGAGCCCTTTTCATGGAAAGGAGGAGAGAAGGGGAGAGAGAGAGCAGTGCATCAGGTTCGTGCAAGAAACTACTCCCCTAAAACCTTTAATGGGTAAATTGTGAGGACTATCACAAGTTTTTGCAAACAGTAGAGCTGAAATTCTGAGTTTTTGGAAGTCTGTGACATTCATTTGAGTATATTCAGGTGGGTGGCGGTGCTCCAGGGGAGAGGGAAGGGAAGCTGGGAGCGAACAGCAGACTGCATGGTACAAGGATCCCATGGGTCGCACTGGGACAGAAAGTTCCCCTTTTCCAAGTGCATTTGGAAGACAGTACACTGCTTCTCCAAGGACAAAAGATCTGGCTGGCACCTTTGAGTAGCTCTTCAACAGCAGAAGACAGAAGCATGTGCAGAGGGCAGAAAAAGTGGTTGCAGCTTTTCACTGTGCTTCACTATAAACGCCAGGAACCTGCACAGCCCTGGGACTGCTTTTCTGGGTCAGAATGGTGCAGCAATGGCGAGGCTTTCCTCTGCAAGAGGAGAATGGGTCCATGCCTTGCCAAGTTCTTCAAGATTTGGAGTTTTGAATCCCAATCACACACCAGAGATAAAGCACAGGAGAGCTGTGGCACTCTGTGGGTTGATGGCCCAGGCACACAGGGTTAAGGGCAGGGATCTGACACAGGAAGCATAGGACACGGGAAAGGAGATCACTTATCTGTGAGAATGACCTGAACAGAGGTGAGCACCAGCTCCCCTACACCAGAAGAGAGAGTGGGGTGACCCCATCTTACCCTACCCACCAGAAATGCTGGACTTCAGCAAACAATACAGTACCCCAGGCAAGGCTGCAGCCACCTACACCAACCCCCCACCCCTGGGCCCTACAGCAACAACTTTATAAAGGTAGGTCTAATTGTGTGGCAGCACAGCAGGCCTATCCCCAACAAGACCAACACAGGCTTCCCCACATGCACCAAATCTACTGATCATAGAGCACTCCAAAACAGCAGTTTCGATTCTGGTGGAAATACAACCAGGCTTTTTTATTTTTATTTTTTGGAATCAGGCTTATACTGTTTTGTTCATTTGTTCTTCTTGCCTTTTCTCATTTTTTGGATCAGGCTCCTTTTTCTTGTTCTTTTCTTCTTATTCTCTTTTGCTTTCTTTTTTTTTTTTTTTTTTTTTTTTTTTTTTTTTTTTTTTTATTTGATTTTTGTAATTAGGCTTATAGTTTTGTTTGTCTGTTTTTTAGGGTTTTTTGTTCCTTTTCCTTTTTTTACTTTTTTGGATCAGGCCTTTTCTTTTTTTCTTTTTTAATTTAAATCCAAGTTAGTTAACACATAGTGTGATAATGATTTCAGGAGTAGAATTTAGTAATCCATCACCTACATACAACACCCAGTGCTCATCCCAAGTGCCCTCCCTAATGCCCATCACCCATTTAGCCAATCCATCTACCCAGTATCCCTCCAGCAACCCTCAGTTTGTTCTCTGTATTTAAGAGTCTCTTATGGTTTGCCTCCCTCTCTGTTTTTATCTTATTTTTTGCTTCCCTTCCCCTATGTTTATCTGTTGTGGTTCTTAAATTCCACATATAAGTGAAATCATATGATTTTTGTCTTTCTCTGACTTATTTTCCTTAGCACAATATACACTAGTTCCATCCACATAGTTGCAAATGCCATTATTTCATTCATTTGAATGTCAGGTAATATTCCATTGTACCACATCTTCTTTATCCACTAGTCAGTCGATGGATATTTGGGCTCTCTCCTTAATTTAGCTATTGTCAATAGAGCTGCTATAGACATTGGGGTGCATGTGTTCTGTTGAAACAACACTCCTGTATCCTTTGGACAAATACCTAGTAGTGGAAATACTGTGTTGTAGGGTAGTTCTATTTTTAATTTTTTGAGGAACCTGCATACTATTTTACAGAGTGGCTGCACCAGTTCACATTCCCACCAGTAGTGCAAAAGAGTTCTCCTTTCTCTGCATCCTCACTAAATCTGTTGTTTCCTGAGTTGTTAATGTTAGCCATTCTGACAGGTGTGAGGTGGTATCTCAAAGCGGTTTTGATTATTTCCCTGATGATGACTGATATTTAGCATCCTTTCATGTGTTTGTTACCATTTTGATGTCTACATTAGAAAAGTGTCTATTCATGTCTTCTGCCCATTTCTTCACTGGATTATTTGTTTTGGGGGGTTGAGTTTGATAAGTTCCTCATAGATTTTGAATACTAATCCTTTATCTGATACGTCATTTGCAAATATCTTCTCCCATTCTGTTGTTTGCCTTTAGTTTTCCTGATTGCTTTCTTCGCTGTGCAGATGCTTCAACTTGATGAGGTCCCAATAGTTCATTTTTGCTTTTGTTTCCCTTGCCTCCAGGGACACATCTAGTAAGAAGATGCTCTGGCTGAGGTCAAAAAGGTTGCTGCCTATTTTCTCCTCTAGAATTTCGATGGTTTCCTGTCTTATATTTAGGTCTTTCATACATTTTGAGTTTATTTTTGTGTATGGTCCAGGTGCATTTTTCTGCATGTCACTATCCAGATTTCCCAACACCATTTGGTGAAGAGAGTCTTTTCCATTGGATATTCTTTCTTGCTTTGTCAAAGATGAGTTGATCATATAGTTGTGGGTCCATTTCTGGATTCTCTATTCTGTTCCATTGATCTATGTATCTGTTTATGTGCCAGTACCATACTGTCTTGAGGATTACAGTTTTGTAATTAAGCTTGAAATTTGGAATTATGATGCCTCCAGCTTTGTTTTTCTCTTTCAACATTACTTTGGTTATTCAGGATCTTTTCTGGTTCCATACAATTTTGAGAATTGTTTGTTCTTGCTCTGTGAAGAATGCTGGTGATATTTTGATAGGGATTGCACTGAATATGTAGATTGCTTTAGGTAGTATTGACCTCTTAACAATATTTATTCTTCCAATCAATCTTTGTGTCTTCTTCAATTTCTGTCATAAGCTTTTTGTGGTTTTCAGAGTATAGATCTTTACATCTTTGGTTAGGTTTATTCCTAGGTATCTTATCATCTTCAGAGCAATTTTAATGGGATTGATTCCTTGATTTCTCTTTTTACTGCTTCATTATTGGTATATAGAAATGCAACTGATTTCTGTACATTGATTTTATATCCTGTGACTGCTGAATTCATGTATTAGTTCTAGTACTTTTTTGGTGGAGTCTGCTGGGTTTTCATGTAGAGTATCAAGTCATCTGCCAAAAGTGAAAGTTTGACTTCCTCCTTACTGATTTGGATGTGTTTTACTTCTTTGTGTTGTCTGATTGCTGAGGCTAGGCAACACTATGTTGAATAACAGTGGTTTGAGTAGATATTCCTGTCATGTCCCTGATCTTAAGGGGAAAGTTCTAAGTTTTTCCCCATTGAGGATGATATTAGCTGTTCTTTTGTATACAGCTTTTATGATCTTGAGGTATGTTCCTTTACTCCCTACTTTCTTGAGAGTTTTTATCAGGAAAGGAAGCTGTATTTTGTCAAATGCTTTTTCTGCATCTATTGAGAGGATCATGTGGTTCTTATCCTTTCTTTTATTAATGTGATGTATCACATCGATTGATTTGCATTATTAAACCAGCCCTGCATTGCAGGAATAGATCCCACTTGATCCTGGTGAATAATTCTTTTAATACTTTGTTAGATTGGTTTGCTAGTATCTTGAGAATTTTTGCATCCATGTTCATGGTGGAAATTGGTCTGTAGTTCTCATTTTTAGTGGGGTCTTTGATTTTGGAATCACTGTAATACTGGCCTTCCAGAGTGAGTTTGGAAGCTTTCCTTCCATTTCTATTTTTTGGAACAGCTTCAAAAGAAAAGGTATTAATTCTCCTTTAAATGTTTGGTAGAATTCCCCAGGGAAGCCATTGGTGTATAATTGCTCATAATATTCTTATTATTGTGTGTATTTCTGCTGTGTTGATTGTGATCTCTCCTCTTTCATTCTTGATTTTATTTATTTGGATCCTTCCCTTTTTCTTTTTGATCAAACTGGCTAGGGGGTTATAAAATTTGTTAACCAAGAACAAGCTCCTGGTTTTGTTGATCTGTTCTACTGGTTTTTTTTTT
This sequence comes from Herpailurus yagouaroundi, assembly GCF_014898765.1. NCBI lineage: Eukaryota > Metazoa > Chordata > Mammalia > Carnivora > Felidae > Herpailurus > Herpailurus yagouaroundi. The sequence goes on along the minus strand of NW_024412416.1, from coordinate 28,737,230 downwards.
TTTTTCATTCTGATATCATTGATTTTTGCTCTAATCTTTATTATTTCCCTTCTTCTGCTATTTTTTGGCTTTGTTTGTTGTTCTTTCAGCTCCTTTAGGGATAGGGTTAGGTTGTGTATTTGAGATCTTTCTTCCTTCTTTAGGAAGGCCTGGATTGCTATAAACTTCACACTTATATTGGCCTTTGCTGTATCCCATAGGTTTTGGGCTGTCGTGTTTTCATTTTCATGGGCTTCCATGTACTTTTTAATTTCTTCTTTAATTTACTGGTTAACCCATTCATTCTTTAGTAGGATGTTCTTTTATCTCCAAGTATTCATGGTCTTTTCAACTTTTTCTTGTGGTTAGTTTCAGGTTTCACAGCGTTGTAGTCTGAAAATATCATGGTATGATCTGAATCTTTGTGTACCTGTTGAGGGCTGATTTGTGACCCAGTATGTGATCTATTCTGGGAAATGTTCCGTGTGCACTCAAGGAGAATATGCATTCTGCTTCTTTAGGTTGAATTTCTGAATACATCTGTTAAGTCCATCTAGTCCAGTGTGTCATTCAAAGCCATTGTTTCCTTGTTGACTTTCTGCTTAGATGATCTGTGCATTGCTGTAAGCTGGCTGTTAAATTCACCTACTACTATGGTATTATTATTGATGAGTTTCTTTATGTTTATCATTAATTAATTTATATATTTGATGCTTTAAGTTGGGGCATAAGGAGTTACAATTGTTAGATATTTTTGTTGTTACAGTCTTTGTTTTAAAATCTAGTGTGTCTTATATAAGTATGGCTACTCCAGATTTTTTTTTTTTATATCCATTAGCATGATAGGTGGTTCTCCATCCCTTCCCTTTCGATCTGCAGGTATCTTTAGGTCTAAAATGAGTCTCTTGCAGGCAGCATATATATGAGTCTTGTTTTCTCATCCATTATGATACCCTATGTCTTTTGATTAGAGCATTTAGTCCATTTACATTTAAAGTCATTATTGGAAGATACTAATTTAGTGCCATTGTATTGCCTGTAGAGTTGGTGTTCCTGGTGATGTTCACCAGTTCTTCCTATTCTCTGTTTCTTTTCAGGTTTTTTGTTTTGTTTTCTTTTCTCCACTGAAATATTCCACCTTAAAATTTCTTGAAGGGCTGGTTTAGTGGTCACAAACTCCTTTAGTTTCTGTTTGGGAAACTCTTCATGTCTCTTTCTATTTTGAATGACAGCCTTGCTGGATAAAGAATTATTGGCTGCATATTTTTCCAATTCAGCACATTGAATATATCCTGCCACTCATTTCTGGACTGTCAAGTGTCTATGGACAGATCTGCTACAAACCTGGTTTGTCTTCCCTTGTAGGTTAAGGACTTTTTTTTCCCCTTGCTGCTTTCACAATTCTTTCCTTGTCTGTGTATTTTGTGAATCTGACTATGATATACGTTGGTGATGGTCATTTTTTGTTTAATCTAATGGGAGTTCTCTGTGCTTCTTGGATTTTGATGTCTGGGTCCTTTCCTGGATTCAGAAAATTTTCCGCTACAATTTGCTCACATAAATCATCTGCCCCTTTTTCTCTCTCTTCATCTTTCGGATTCCTATGATTCAGATGATATTCCTTTTTAATAAGTCACTGAGTTCTCTAAGTTTTTGCCATGATCTTTTGCCTTGGTTTCCTTCTTTTTTTCTACTTCATTGTTCTCCATAATTTTATCTTCTATATTACTGATTCACTGTTCTGCTTAGTCAATCCTTGCCATTGCAACATCCATTCGAGATTTGCATCTTGGTTACAGGATTTTTAACTTTGGCTTGAATAGATTTTAGTTCTTTTATCTTGGTAAAAAGGGAATATTTTATCTCTGTAAAAAGGGAATGTCTTTTATGCTTTTTTCAACCCTATTCTTATACTCATGCTTTAAGTTTTAGTTCAGACATCTTACTTATATCTGTGTTAATTAAATCCCTGGCCTGCATTTCTTCCTGTTAATTAAATTCCTGGCCTGCATTTCTTCCTGTTAATTAAATCCCTGGCCTGCGTTTCTTCCTGTTCTTTCTTTTGTGGTGAATTCTCTCATCTTTCATTTTGGAGGAAGAAAAAAACTAACAAAATTAAAATAAAAAAAATAAAAACAAAACAAATCAAATAAAGGAAGCTAGATCTTAGGTGTGTTTTGGTCTTCTTGTTGAAAGAAGCTTTATAGAATAGAGAAAAAAGGGAAAGGGAAGTGAAAAAAAGTGAAGAAAAAGTTTTAAATTAAAACATGTAAATGACAAAATAGAATAAAATAAAGAAATAAAATGGAATATGAAATTTTTAATTAGAAAATTAAAAATTAAAAAATAATTTTCCCTTTCTGTATTCAAGAAAGAGGAAAAAAAAGAAAAACACAGTTAAAGCAAAAACAGGAGTGAAGAAAACAAACTGATAAATGAGCCAGCAAACGTAATGAAACCTGAATGAAGTTACATCAAGTTTCCCCTAGAACTGACACTTTGAAGCACATTATAGTCCGGTTAGCTAAGCTGGTGGAGGAATTTGTGCTGGTGTTCTGGGGGATGTGCCTGGAAGGTGCAGTTGGGTGGGGTTTGGTATAACGGCTCCCTTCTCCACTAGGTGGCACTTATTAGCATACTGGAGTGGATCCGTGTGAGTATACACATGCCCATGCATGGTAGAGGTGAAAATGGTTTCACCCAACTACTTAGTCTATGATGCAGGAACTTCATGCTCTCACCAACTTGTGATCAAGCATACCTTTTTTGTCTCAGGCCTCTGTCAGCTCCCCACCTCTACCCTGTTTGTGTCCAAGCTGTCTGCCTACCAGACAGTACCTCCTGCCAGAGTTTTATCTTAGATGGGGTTGTATTTCAAAACCCCACACTTCAGAGATCCCTGTGCCTTGGACCCATGCTGACTCTCTGGGGGAGGGTCTCACTGAGCAATGGCCAGACACCAGCTTTCCCCAGCAAACATTCATGTGATCACACAGGGGCAGAGGTTCAGAGATTTTGGCAAATCACAACACACAGCCAGCACAAGGTTTCACCACATTCTGGTGTCTTTCTCCCATTACCAGCAAATGTGGCTGCTCTACGGGATCTACCAGGACCTTTGCCCACACAGAAGCCATATGGCCTCTACCAAATGAACTCCAAGCAGAGGTACTGATATTCCCTGTGTGGCACATGGACCCCTCAGACCACACTGCCTGCTCCTGGGGATTCACCCTACTTCTTCACCAGAGCACTGCCAGGCAGTGAGCTCTGAACCTTCAGACTCTGAACTCCACTGTTTATAGAACCCAGGTGGTATTGAAACCCTCTCCTTTCTCCCCATCAATGGTTTTGAGGAACAGATTTCTTTTTCAGTCCCCTGCAAGTGTTTTCACTCTTTCTATCAATCTTTCTCTCCAGCTACTTTCAGGGGGAAGGCTTTTCTTGTGCCATCCCAATGCACCACACTCTCCCCCATTCTCTTTCTTGCTCTGTCCTCTTTCTGTGAAAATGGCTCCCTACACTCTGCAGCTTTTCTCTCCCCCAATTCACCTCTCCACACTGTGTACCTGCCAAGTTCTGTGGCTCAATTTATGCATATTGTTGGGTTAATCCTCAGATCAATTTTGTAGGTGTTCAAAATGGTTTGGTGCTGGTCTAGCTGCATTTCAAGGACAATACAAGATCAGGGTCCTCATACTTTCCATCATCTTAACTCCTCTCTCAGGACTTTTATTTAATCAGGCCTATTTTAACAAACAATCAAAGAACACCTAGTGAAAGGCCCAAACACTCCCCACTGCAAACAAGGAGTAACTCTGAAGAGGACTAACCTGGGGAAAAGACCAGCCAAATCACAATAGCAGAGTGCAACAGCATACACTAAAAACATTTCCTGAACTGCCAAGCCCTGGACAGTATAAACCCCTTCTTAATATAACATTACACTCAGAATCAGGAACTATAACATGCTTTCCTAACATGCAAAAAACAGAAACTTAGACAAAATGAAAACACGGAGGAATTCTCCCCCAAAGAAAGATCAAGAAGAAACCAGAGTCGAGATATGCTCAAAACAGGTATAAGTAATATATCTGAACAATAATTTAAAACAAGAGTCATGAGAGTACTAGCTGGCTCAAAAAAAATCAAAGCATAAAAGACTCAAGGGAAGACCTTGCTGCAGATATAAAAGAACTAAAAACTAGTCAAGCCAAATAAAAAAATGTTATCACGGAGATGTAAAATCATCTGAATGTCATTGCAACCAGGATGGAAGAATCAGAGGATCAAATAAGTAATATAGAAGATAAAATTATGGAAAATAATGAAGCTGAAAAGTAGAGGGAAATAAAACTATTAGATCACAAGTATAGACTTTTTGAAATCAGCAATTCTTAAAGCACAATAATATCTGTGTCATAGGAGTCTCGGAGAAGAAGAATGGGATAAAAGGGACAGAAGGTTTATTCAAACAAATTATAGCTGAGAACTTCTCAAATCTGGGGAAGGAAATAGGCATTCAAGTGCAACAGGCACAGAAAACTCCCCTTCCAAATTCACAAACAGGTCTACACCAAGACATATTATAGTAAAATTTGCAAAATATAAAGATAAAGAGAGAATTCTGAAAGTGGATAGGGACAAAAGGCCCTTAATCTACAGGAGCAGACACAAAATGTTAGCAGAAGACCTCTCCACAGAAACTTGGTAGGTCAGAAGGGAGTTTCATGATGTATTCAATGTGCTAAACTGAAAAATACACAACCAAGAATACTTTATCCATCAAGTCTGTCATTCAGAATAGACGGAGAGAAAAAGAATTTCCAAAACAAATAAAAACTAAAGTTCATTAACACTAACCCAGTTCTGCAGGAATTATTAAAGGGGACACTTTGAGTGACAAAGAGAGACCAAAAGAAACAAAGACTAGAAAGTAACAGAGATGGTCTACAGGAACAGTAAATTTAAAGGTAATACAATGACAGTAAATTCATACCTATTGATAATTACTCAGAATGTAAATGAACTAAATGCTCCAATCAAAAATATAGAGAAAGACAGATACCATATGTTTTCACTCTTATGTGGATCCTGAGAAACTTAACAGAAGGAGGAGGGGAAGGGAAAAAAAAGTTAGAGAGGGAGGGAGCCAAACCGTAAGAGACTCTTAAAAACTGAGAATAAACTGAAGGTTTATGGGGGGTGGGAGGGAGGGGAAAGTGGGTGATGGGCATTGAGGAGGGCACCTGTTGGGATGAGCACTGGGTGTTGTAAGGAAAACAATTTGACAATAAATTTCATATTAAAAGAAAAAAGAAAAATGTAGGAAATCAGAATGGATTAAAAAAAAAAAACCAAGACTCATCAATATGCTGCTTATAGGACACTCACTTTAGATTCAAAAAACCCTCCAGATTGAAAATGAGGGGATAGAGAACAATTTCTCATGCTAATGGGCATCAAAAGAAAGCTGGAGTACACATACTTATATCACGCAAACTAGATTTTAAACAAAAGACTGTAATAAGAGATGAAGAAGGGCACTATGTCATAATAAAGGGGTTTATCCATCAAGAAGATCTAACAATTATAAATATTTATGCCCCCAACTTGGAATATCCAAATATATAAATCAATTAATAACAAACATAAAGAAACTTGTTGATAATAATACAATAATAATAGAGGACTTTAACACCCCACTTATAGCAATGGACAGATCATCTAAGCAGAAAATCAAGAAGGAAACAATGGCTTTGAATGACACATCAGACCAGATGGACTTAACAAATGTACTCAGAGCATTTAACCCTAAAGCAGAAGAATACATGTTCTTTTCAAGTGCACATGGAACATTCTCCAGAATAAAGCACATACTGGTTCACAAATCAGCCCTCAATGAGTACAAAAAAATCCAGATCATACCATGCATAATTTCAGACTTAAACCCTATGAAACTTGAAGTCAACCACAAGAAAAAAAATTGGAAATACCACCAATACATGGATGGTAAAAGAACATCCTACTAAAGAACAAATGGTTTAGGAGAACCTAGGTGGCTCAGGCAGTTAAGCATCTGACTCTTGATTTTGGTTCAGATCATGAACTCAGAGTCATGAGATTGAGTCCCATATCAAGCTCCATCCTGGGCATAGGGCCACTTAAGATTCTCTCTCTCTTCCTCTCCCTCTACATCTCTTCCACACACACACTCTTTCTATATCTCTATCTCTCTCTGAAAAAAAAAAAAGAATAAATGGGTTAAGCAGAAGATTAAAGAAGAAATTTTAAAAATACATGGTAGACAACGAAAATGAAGCCACGGCAGTGCAAAACTTTTAGCATGTAGCAAAGACAGTCACAAGAAGGAAGTATATAGGAATGCAGGCCTTCCTCAAAAGGAATAAAAGTCTGAAATACACAGCCTAATGTTACACCTAAAGGAGCTGGGAAAAGAACAGCAAATAAAGGTAAAAAACCAGCACAAGAAGGAAAATGATACATATTGGAGCAGAAATAAATGATAGAGAAACAAACAAAAGTAAACCACAGTAGAACAGATCAATGAAACTAAGGGCTCGTTCTTTGAACAAATAAACAAAATTGATATACCCCTAGCTAGACATACAAAAAGAAAGGAGAAAGGACTCAAATAAATAGAATCATAAGTGAAAGAGGAGATATCACAACCAGCACTACAGAAATACAAACAATTATCAGAAAATATTATGAGCAATTATATGCCAACAAATTGAGCAATATGGGAAAAAATGGATAACTTCCTAGAAACACATAAACTGCCAAAACAAGAAGAAATGCAAATTTTAAACAGACCCATAATCAGTAAAGAAATAGAATCAGTAATCAAAGATCTTCAAATAAATAAGAATCAGGGCTGGATGGCTTCCCAGTGGATTTCTACCAAATATTTATCAACGTTTATTTATTTTTGGGACAGAGAGAGACAGAGCATGAACGGGGGAGGGGCAGAGAGAGAGGGAGACACAGAATCGGAAACAGGCTCCAGGCTCTGAGCCATCAGCCCAGAGCCCGACGCGGGGCTCGAACTCACGGACCGCGAGATCGTGACCTGGTTGAAGTCGGACGCTTAACCGACTGCGCCACCGAGGCGCCCCTCTACCAAATATTTAAAGAAGAGCTAATACTTATTCTTTTCAACTGTTGCAAAAAATAGAAATGGAAGAAAAACTTCCAACTCATTCTATAAGGCCAGCAATACCTTGATTCTAAAACCAGACAAGAACCCCACTAGAAAGGAGTATTACAGAGCAATAACCTTGATGAACATCAATGCAAAAATTCTTAACAAGATACTAGTAAATCAAATTCAACAATACATTAAAAGAATTATTCACCGTGATCATGTGGAATTTATTCCTGGGATGCAGGGGTGGTTCAGTATTTGCAAATCAATCAACATGATACACCACATTAATAAAAAAGAGATAAGAACTATATGATCATCTTGTAGATACAGAAAAAGCATTTGAAAAAATACAGCATCCTGTCTTGATAGAAACTCTCAAGAAAGAAGGGACAGAAGAAACATAGCTGAACATCATAATGGCCATATATGGAAGGCCCACAACTAATATCCTCAACGGGGAAAAACTGAGAGCTTTACCTCTAAGGTGAAGAGCACATCAGGAATGTTCACTCTCACCACCGTTGTTCAACATAGTACTGGAAGTCCTAGCCTCGGCAGTCAGACAACAAAAAGAAATAAAAAGCATCCAAATCAGCAAGGAAGAAGTCAAACTTCTAGTCTTCACAGATGGCATGATACTCCACGAAGAAATCCCAAAAGACTCCACCAAAATACTGATAGAATTAATACATGAATTCAGCTAAGTCGCAGGATATAAAATCAATGTGCAGAAATCGGTTGCAATTCTATTCACCAATAATGAAGCAGGAGAAAGAGAAATCAAGGAATCAATCCCATGTACAGTAGCATCCCAAACCATATAATACCTAGGAATGAATCTAACCAAAAAGGTAAAATACCTGTATTTTGAAAACTATAGAAAGCTTATGGAAGAAATTGAAGGAGACACAAAGAAATGGAAAAACATTTCATGCTCATGAATGTGAAGAACAAATACCATTAAAATGTCGATACTACCCAAAGTAATCTACACATTCGATGCAATCCCTATCAAAATAACACCAGCATTCTTCACAGAATAAGAACAAAGAATCCTAAAATGTGTATGAAATCAGAAAAGACCCTGAATAGCCAAAGCAACCTTTAAAAAAGAAAAGAAAATCTGGAGGTATCACAATACCAGACTTCACACTGTATTACAAAGCTATAGTCATCAAGACAATATGGTACTGACACAAAAACACATAGATCAGTGGAACAGAATAGAGAACCCAGAAATGGACCCACAACTGTATAGACAACTAGTTTTTGACAAAGCAGAAAAGAATATTCAATTGGAAAAGGATAATCTCTTCAGCAAATGATGCTGGAAAACTGGACAGTGACATGCACAAAAATGAACCTGGACCACTTCTTACACCATAGACAAAAATAAATTCAAAATGGATGAAAGACCTAAATGCAAGACAGGAAACCATCAAAATCCTACAGGAGAAAACAGGCAGCAACCTCTCTGACCTCAGCCAGAACAACTTCTTACTAGACAAATCTCAGGAGGCAAGGGAAACAAAAGCAAAAATGAACTATTGGGACCCCATCAAGATAAAAATCTTCCTCAAGCAAAGGAAACAATCAGCAAAACTAAAAGGCAACTGACAGAATGGAAGAAGATATTTTCAAATGACTTTCAAGTAAAGGAGTATTACCTAAAAATCTATAATTAACTTATCACACTCAACACCCAAAAAAACAAATAATCCAGTGAAGAAATGGGAAGAAGATATATAGACACTTTTCCAATATAGACATCCAGATGGCTAACAGCTAAATGAAGAGATGCTCAACATCACTTATCATAGAGAAATACAAATCAAAACCACAATGAAATATCACCTCACACCCATCAGAATGGCTAAAATTAACAACTCAGGAAGCAAAAGATGTTGGCAAGTATGTGGAGAAAGGGGAACACTTTAGCACTGTTGATGGGAATGTAAACTGGTGCAGCCACTCTGGAAAATGGTATGAAGGTTCCCCAAGAAATTAAAAATTGAACTACCTTATGACCCAGAAATTACACTACTAGGTATTTATCCAAAGGATACAAAAATGCTGATTCAAAGGCACAGGCACCCCAATGTTTATAGCACCATTATCAGCAATAGTCAAATTATGGAAAGACCCCAAATGTCCATTGACTGATGAATGAAGATGATGTGGCATATATATACAATGGAATATTACTCAACATTCAAAAAGAATGAAATCTTGCCATTTGTAACAATGTGGATGGAACTTCTTTTGCTAACCAAAATAAGTCAAAGAAAGATAAATATCCCATGATTTCACTCATTTGTGGAATTTAAGAAACACAACAGATTAACATAGGAAGGAAAGGAAAAATAAGATACAAACAGAGAAGGAGCCAAACCATAAGAGATTCTAAAATACAAAAATAAACTGAGGGTGCCTGTAGAGGAGTTAAATGAGGCCAAAAACTAATGGGTGATGGGCATTAAGTAGGGCACTTACTGGGATGAGCACTGTGTATTATATGGATGTGTTGAATCACTGAGTTCTACTCCTGAAACCAATACTACAGTGTATGTTAACTCACTTGAATTTAAACAAAAAAATAAATAAAATAAAAACAAAAAAATTATTTTTCCTTTTTTCTTTTTGTACTTGTTCTTAAAATAGCCATTAATCTCAGTGTCAGGAATATAACAGGCTTTCCTAACAATCACACACAGACACAAAAACAGTGATCCAGACAAAATGACAAAATGGAGGAATTCACCCCCCAAAGAAAGAACTAGTGTCATAGACTCTGGGTCTAAAGTTCTTTCTTGTCCAGCAAGAAAGCGGACGTGGGATTAAAATGTAAGAGACGGCTAATGTCCAGAAAAAGACAAGAGCCCCAAATAAGGGTCCTTGCTCTGTATTTATTAAGATCAGAAAGCCCACAAATGTGATAGGCATGCACAGACAATGAATCTGGAACATTAACTCATGGGCATGAGGGAAAGGAGGTTTTGAAGATATATGGTGTTAGGGGTTTGGGTCAATATAAACCAAATTCCTGGCTACAGGCAGATTGGTGTTAATGGCAGACAAAAGGCACTGTGTTTATCTTAGTCAGCCTAGGGGATAAGACAGATAGACTGTGCAACCTCAAGGTTAACAAGAAACCTTTCTTTTGCTAACCTTTCTTTTGCTCCCCTCCGGGCAGCTTCACAGGCAGAGGTCTATAGCCCTATTTACTTGTTTACCTAATTTGGTCCTTCCTTCCTGTGAAAGCAGCTTTCTGCTATAGTGCTAAATTGGGGGATGTATCTGCACTGAATATTTAATCTTATTTACCTCATATACCTTTGTATTGGGGCCTTTGCCCTGCCCTCTCTATCCTGGGGGCCTTTGCCCCCCCTATTCTATCCTGGGGTATCCCCCCATACCTATTTAGCTAATCTTGCTTACCCAAACTTGGGTGTGAGCATCCTATGGCTTTGTAATTCTTTATGCCTTGTTAACCCATCAGTGCAGGCTCAGGGAATTCCTAAGATTATTACCCACAAACTAGAAGTCACAGCCAATGATTTAATTAACACAGATATAGGTAAGATGTCTGAAAATAGAATTTTTAAAAATAATCATAAGGGTATGAGCTGAGCTTGAGAAAAGTGCAGGAGACACTAGAGAATTCCTTACTGCAGACATAAAAGAACTAAAAAGTAGTCAGGATTAAATTAAAAAAAATACTATAACCAAGATGCAAAACCAAATGGATGCAATGAAAATGAGGAAGAGTGATGCAGAGGAATTAATCAATAAGAAGATAAAATTATGGACCATAATGAATCAGATTAAAACAAGGAAAGAAAGATATTGGATGATGAATGTAGACTTAGGGAACTCAGCGACTCCTTATAGCATAATAACATTTGTGTCATAGGAGTCCCAGAAGAAGAAAAGAGAGAAAAAGGAACAGAAAGTTTATATAAGCAAATTATAGCTGAAAACTATGGCTATCCAAATCCAAGGGGCACAGAGAACCCCGATTAAATTCAACAAAAGCTGGCCATCATGAAAACATATCATAGTCAACTTCACAAAATATGCAGGCAAGGAAAGGATACTGAAAGCAGTATGGGGAAAAAAGACCTTAACCTACAAGGGAAGACAGATCATGTTCAGAGCAGATCTTTCCACAGAAACTTGACAGGCCAAAAGGAAGAGGCATGATATATTCACGTGCTGAATGGAAAAATATGTAGCTGAGAAAACTTTATCCAGCAAGGAATTCATTCAAAATAAAAGGAGAGATAAAGAATTTCCCAGACAACAAAAACTGAAGGAGTTCATGACCACTAAACCAGCCCTACAGGAAATATTAAAAGGAACTCTTTGAGTGGGAAAAAAAGACCAAAAGCAACAAAAACCAGAAAGGAACTGAGAACATCACCAGAAACACCAACTTTACAGGTAACACAATGGCACTAAATCCATATCTTTCAATAATCACTCTGAATGTAAATGGACTAAATGCTCCAATGAAAGGAAATAGGGTATCAGAATGGATTTTTAAAAAAATAAGACTTATCTATATTTTGCCTGCAAAAAAACACATTTTAGACTTGAGACACCTGCAGATTGAAAGTGAGGGGATGGCGAACCATCTATCATGAAAATAGATGCCAAAGAGAAGCTGGAGAGGCCATACTTATATAAGACAAACTAAATTTTAAAACAAAGACTGTAACAAGAGATGAAGGGCATTATATCATAATTAAGGGGTGTATCCACCAAGAAGATCTAACAATTATAAATATTTATGCCCCAACTTGGAACACCCAAATAAGTCAATTAATAGCAAACATAAAAAAACTCATTGGGGGGCACCTGGGTGGCTCAATCGGTTGAGTGTCCAACTTCAGTTCAGATCACAATCTCGCGGTCTGTGGGTTCCAGCCCCAGGTTGGGCTCTGGGCTGTCAGCTCAGAGCCTGGAGCCTGCTTCCGATTCTGGGTCTCCCTCTCTCTCTGCCCCTCCCCCGCTCATGCTCTGTCTCTCTGTCAAAAATAAATAAATAAATAAACATTAAATAAATAAATAAATAAACAAACAAACATTTAAAAAATTAAAAAAAGAAAAGAAACTCACTGGTAATAATACAATAACAGTAGGGGACTTTAACACTTCACTTGGCAAGGGACAGATCATCTAAGCAGAAAATCAAAGAAAACAATGGCTTTGAATGACACATTGGATGGACTTAACAGATAAATTCAGAACATTCCACCCTAAAGCAACATAACACACATTCTTCTTGAGTGCACATAGAACATTCTCCAGAATAGAATACATACTGGGTAACTATCAGGCATCAACCAGCACAAAATTATTGATTATATCATGCATATTTTCAGACCACAATGCTATGAAACTTGAGGACCACCACAAGAAAAAGATTGGAAATACCAAATATACATGGAGGTTAAAGAAAGAATTGGTTAACCAGTATAAAAGATGAAATAAAGAAGTACATGGAAGTCAATGAAAATGAAAACACAACAGTCCAAAACCTATGCTATGCAGCAAGTCAGTCTTAAGGAGGAAGTATACTGCAATATAGGCCTACGTCAAGAAACCAAGAAGCAAGAAAGGTAGAAAATACATAACATAAACGAATACCTAAAGCAGCTAGAAAAGGAACAGCAAATAAAGCCTAAATCCAGCACAAAGTGGGAAATAATAAAGACTAGGGCAAAAATAAGTAGTGTAGAAACAAACAAAAAAGAGTAGCACAGATCAATGAAACTAAGAGCTGGTTCTTCAAAAGAATTAATAAAATTGATAAACCTCTAGTCATACATCTCAAAAAGAGAAGAGAAAGGACCCAATAAATAAACCATGAATGAAAGGGGTGACATTACAACCAACATCACAGAAATATAAATAATTATAAGAGAATATTATGGAAAATTATATGCCAACAAACAGGACAATCTAAAATAAATGGATACATTCTTAGAAACATACAAACTACCAAACCTGAAGCAGAAGGAAATAGAAAATTTGAACACACCCACAACAAGAAAAGAAATTGAAACTGTTATCAAAAAATTCCCCCCCGGGGGTGCCTGGGTGGCGCAGTCGGTTAAGCATCCGACTTCAGCCAGGTCACGATCTCGCGGTCCGTGAGTTTGAGCCCCACGTCAAGCTCTAGGCTGATGGCTCGGAGCCTGGAGCCTGTTTCCGATTCTGTGTCTCCCTCTCTCTCTGCCCCTCCCCCGTTCATGCTCTGTCTCTCTCTGTCCCAAAAAATAAATAAAAAATGTTGAAAAAAAAAATTAAAAAAAAAAAATTCCCCCCCAAAAAACAAAAGTCCAACACCAGATGGCTTCCTAGGGGAATTCCACCAAACATTTAAAGAAGCATTAATGGGGCGCCTGGGTGGCGCAGTCGGTTAAGCGTCCGACTTCAGCCAGGTCACGATCTCGCAGTCCG
>NW_024412416.1:28690379-28723512 GCF_014898765.1 Herpailurus yagouaroundi | reverse complement strand
ATATATATATATATATATATATATATAGAGAGAGAGAGAGAGAGAGAGAGAGAGAGAGAAATCGAAGGAAAACTGTCAGACTTAGCCTATGAGTCTGGCATTACTGGATTCCAAAACCAGACAAAGACCCCACTAAAAAAGAGAATTACAGGCCAATATCCCTGATGAATATGGATGCAAAAATTCTCAACAAGATACTAACAAAATGAATTGTGAGATTCATTCTCAAGTGAGATTTATTACTGAACTGCAGGACTGGTTCAATATTCACAAATCAGTTAAGGGGATATGCCACACTATTTAAAGAAAGTATAAGATCCATATGATCCTCTCAATAGATGCAGAAAAATATTTGACAAAATACAGCATCCATTCTTGATAAACACCCTCAACAAAGTAGGGATAATGGAATATACCTCAACGTCATAGAGGCCATATACGTAAGACTCACAGTTACTGTATTCTCAATGGGGAAAAACTGAGAGCCTTTCCTCTATGGTCAGGAACAAGACATGGATAACCACTCTCACCATTGCTATGTAACATAGTACTGGAAGTCTTAACCTCAGCAATCAGACAATAAAAAGAAGTAAAGGACATAAAAATTGGCAAAGAAGAAGTCAAATGTTCACTATGTGCAGATGACATAATATTCTACATAGAAAAGCCAAAAGAGTCCACCAAAAAATTATTAGAACAAATACAGGAATTCAGCAAAGTCACAGGATACAAAATCAACATGCAGAAATCTGTTGAATTTCTATACACTCATAATGAAGTTGCAGAAAAAGAAATCAAGGAATCTATCCCATTTTCAATGGCACCAAAAATGGTAGGATACCTAGGAATAAACCTAACTACAAAGGTAAAAAAAACCTGTACTCTTAAAATTATACAAGATTTATGAAGATATTGAAGAGGACACAAAGAAATGGAAAAGCATTCTATACTCATGGATTGGAAGAACAAACATTGTTAAAATGTCTATACTACCCAAGCAATCCTGAAAAAGAAAAACAAAACTGGAGGCATCACTATTCCAATTTTCAAGCTGAATTACAAAGCTGTAGTCACCATGAAATATGGTAATGGCACAAAAACAGACACCTAGATCAATGGAACAGAATAGAAAACCCAGAAATGGACCCACAACTAAATGGTCAACTCATCTTTGACAAAATCAGGAAAAAATATCCGATGGAAAAAAGATAGTCTCGTCAACAAATGTGTTGGGAAAACTGGATGGCAACATGCAGAAGAATGAAACTAGACCCCTTTCTTACACCATACACAAACTTAAACTCAAAATGGATGATAGACCTAAATGTGAGACAGGAAACCATCAAAAGCCTAGAGGAGAATACAGGCAGCAATCTCTTTGACCTCAGCCATAGCAACCTCTTACTAGATGTTGTTGGAGGCAAGGAAAACAAAGCAAACATGAACTATTGGGACTTCATCATGATAAAAAGCTTCTGAACAGCAAAGAAAAAAATCAACAAAACTAAAGGGCAGCCTACAGAATGAGAGAAGATATTGCAAGGGTTAGTATCCAAAAATATAAGGAACTTCTCAAACTCAAAACCCAAAAAACAAACAACCCAGTTAAGACATGAGCAGAAGACATGAATAGACACTTTCCCAAAGAAGACATCCAAATGGCTAAGAGACACATGAAAAGATGTCAACATCACTCATCATCAAGGAAATACACATCAAAACCATGATGAGATATTACCTCACACCTGTCAGAATGGCTAAAATTAGCAACAAAAGAAACAGCAGATGTTGGTGAAGATGTGGAGAAAAGGGAACCTTCTTACCCTGCTGGTGGAAATGCAAACTGGTGCAGCCACTTTGGAAAACAGTATGGAGGTTCCTCAAAAAACTAAAATTAGAATTACCCTACTATCCAGCCATTGCACTATTAGGTATTTACCTAAAGGGTACAAAAATACAGATTTGAAGAGATACAAATTTTCAGCCATAGCCAGACTATGGAAAGAACTCCAATGTCCATTGACTGATGAATGGATACAGAAGATGTGGTATATATTCACAATGGAATACTACTCAGCCATCAAAAAGAATGAAATCTTGACATTAGTAATGGTGTGGATGGAGCTAGAATGTATTATGCTAAGCAAAATAAGTCAATCAGAGAAAGACTAATATATGATTTCACTTATATGTAAAATTTAAGAAAAAAACAGGTGAACACATGGGAAGGGGGTGGGAATTGAGAATAGAGGGAGACAAACCACAAGAGACTCTTAACAATAGAGAACAAACTGAGGGTTAATGGAGGGAGCTGGTGGGAGATTGGCTAGATAAGTGATGGGTATTAAGGAGGGCACTTGTTGTGATGAGCACTGGGTGTTGTATATAAGTGATGAATAAGTGAATTCTAGTCCTGAAACCAATATTGCATTATATGTTAACTACCTGAAATTTAAATTTTAAAAATAATACATTATATAATATATATAAGATACAAAGTATGCATTAATCAACTATTTGTGTTATTTGGTAAGGCTTCTGGTCAATAGTAGCTATTAGAAGCTGTTGAGCAGTCAAAAGTTTTACTGGGATTTTCAACTGTATGGGGCCAGGCACCCTGAACCTCCATATTGTTCAAGGGTCAACTGTATATACTATTGGCATAATTTTATAGTATAGTTTTGCTGTGCAATACATATAAGCTGAAAAGCATTGGAAAATGAATGAAACCCACTGGATGTGCAAGGGTCAAATTGAATAGTACATGTTGTGCACACCAGGAGTGATAGTCAAATGATACAGAGTGGTTTGGCATAGAGTGGTTGAATCACAAACAAGTTTGAGGGGTATGGTATTTGGTTGGGAAACTGCTGATGAGCAGGAATTTGAAATCAATGGCACAACCCGGGTTGAAAACGTGATGACTTGCAATGGGTATGAGGCATATAGACTGGACAACACAATTGGTTTGCAAATTATTAGGTGCATAGAACATCTAAATGTATAAGGAGTCAAGTTAGAATGATGTAGAATGGGTAAGCAAGAAGTTGTTATTTCTCTATAAGTTACAGTTAAATGGCACAGTGTGTATGCAAAGTACAGAAATGGAGAAATCAGCCTGGTTATGCCAGATGAACTCTACAGAGGGAGCTCAGGCAGGTGGTTTTTGGGGCGTGGATGGGACTGGGATCATCCTAGGGACACAGCCATAAGGCTGCTAGAAGCCATGCTACCATTTGGTCAAATCTCTTAGTGCAGTGGTTTAGATGGAGTTGTTATATGCCAAGATTTCTACAATCCTCACCCCCAGGGCCTCCCAGGATGCCCTGTTTCCACCAGCACAAGGGTACGGGTGGGCTTGGACAAATCCCATGGTCATCCCTCTCCAGCCAGATTGTTCCAGTCCTCTAGGAAACATTTTTTGAGGTGATGCCAACCCTAGGAGTAAGAAGCCAGTCCCAGGAACCCTTTCCAGGCCTCCCTACATGGTCCAAATGGACCTGGAAACATTTTCTAGAAGGTCATGTGATGACAAGGGCCCATGTGGGACTATGGTCAGACCACTGACTCCTCCACAGACGTCTCTGACTGGACACTCCAGAGACATGAAAAATATTTAAAAGGCACATCTGACCACCTAACCACACCCAGGACTGTGGCCAAAACCATGTTATCACTGGGCCTCCCTTTCCATCCCAAGCTTTTCACTGCCTTCAAGTGGGACTAAGAAAAAATTTCAAGAGGCCTATCTGGTAGCCAGGCCTCTCATAGGACTATGTTTGGGCCCCAGCACCATCCCATGCCATAGACCCAGTGCCATAGACAGGACTTAGAAACGTTTTCTACAGGCACATCAAGTGATGAGGGCCCACACTTGACCATGGTCAGGATACCTCCACAGAGCTTCCTAGACACCCAAGCTGTGCTTGTCACCAAAGAGAGCTTAGGAAATTTGTTGGGTGGTGCTTTCAATGACTGGCCCTACACAAGACCTCAATGAGCATGGAGTGCAATCTCAGAGTGTAGCTGACCTGCCTGCAGTGTTCCTTTCTCTGGTGAGGGATATGAAAATATTCAGAGGGCTGAGACAAGCAGGCCCACATAGGAAACCACCAGGCATGGGCAACCCCTTTTTGGTTCTTACTGGCCCCCATCATTGGAGTGGGCCTTGGGAATGTTTGGGGAGTGCCTTTTGTGACTGGGTCCCATGCAGGGCCACAGCTGGGTTATAGACACCCACCTGAGACCTCTCTGGCCAGCTTGGACCAATCCCCGTTTGCCAGAGGCATCTGACAACCATGGCCAAGACCAAGGTGCCCTGCTGAGTTCCCCATGTCAGTCACAGGCTGATGTCCACCTCCAGAGAGGAACATAGAAAAAGTTTCTGGGGGCACATCAAAACCTAGACCTCATGAAGCACCCTCCCTGGGCAGCCCTTACTGGCCACCAGTACCCACATTCTCCAGAGGGCATATCCAGAGGCCATCCAATGACCAGATCCACACAAGACCAGGGCCTGATCCTTAGTGCCCTCACAGGCCTCTGTGGCAGGATATGTCTATCTCAGCCACTGGAGGTGGGTTGAGAAACATTTTGGGGAGGCACCTCTTTACTTAGGAATCAAGTATCAGCTCAGGTCAACAGGAAGGCACAACAGGTCACCCCAGTTCTAGTATGATCCCACTTGGGAGACTAGAAGCTGAATGCACATTCTGAAAATGTTTATGCCTCCCTCCAAAGGGGAAACCACCAGAGAAGTCCTGGTATAGAAGGGCACCATGGGCCTGGCTGTGGCCTTTCCTGGGAACTTTGGAGGCACCCCCAAAACATTTCTAAGTCTCTAGCATGGAAAGGCTTGAGAAGGCCAGCAAGTCCTCAAGAAGGAGCTCTGATGGGTCATGGTATTAGGAACCCCACCTGAAAAGTTTCTAATTCCCCCTTCACAGACCAGGACCAGTCCACTTAGTACAGACAGGTCTGGGGAGTGCACTCTGGGCTGGCCACAAGTCCCACATGAGTCCTGGTCATTGACTGTATCTCCCAAGAACATTTCCAGTTTCTCCTCCAGAGGTGAGCATTGCCTCAGGTTGGCCATGGATGAAGAGAAGGGCATTGCAACTCCTCCAAATTTTTGTAAGTTCCCTCCAGAAGCCACTACAGACTTGGGTGGGCATGCAGGTCTGCAATAGGCATCCCCAGATTGGCATAGTCCCATGTGTGGAACATTTGACAGAGATAATCCTTAAATATTTTTAAGTCCCTCCAAGTGGCTGGAGGGGGTCATGGGACAAGATGGACAAGTGGGATAAGGATGGTGCCTTTGGCCAGGCTGTAGTCATGCATGGAGCCCAGTCTTTGCATGCACTTCCAGAAAATTTATCTAAGCACCATACTGGAGGGCAGCACTGATCCAGGTCAGCAAGGGACAGATGGCAGTATTCCTGGCCTGTTTGCTGTCCTATCTTTCATATGTACTTCCCAAAAACTGTTTCCATGTCCATTGCCAAAGGGGTGACCAGCTAGGGCCAGACTTAGAGGTCTACAGAAGATGTCTGGAGGCTTATGGTGTTTTGTGTTTTTGTTTTTTTTTTAATTTTTTTTTCAACGTTTATTTTTATTTTTGGGACAGAGAGAGACAGAGCATGAACAGGGGAGGGGCAGAGAGAGAGGGAGACACAGAATCGGAAACAGCCTCCAGGCTCTGAGCCATCAGCCCAGAGCCCGAGGCGGGGCTCAAACTCACGGACCGCGAGATCGTGACCTGGCTGAAGTCGGACGCCTAACCGACTGCGCCACCCAGGCGCCCCAAGGCTTATGGTGTTTTGAATGGGACTCAGTCAACTAAGGCACCTTGGGAAAATTATTTCAACTCCCCTTTCAGAAAAGAGATGCTAACCCAGGCCAACCAGAGAAGCCCAGGAAGAGTGGCTCAATCTTTAAGAAGTCCAAGTCACTGGGAGTGACCTGTGGAAAGTTTTCTAAGTCTCCCTCCAAAGGTCAAGACCAACTGGCTGGACAAAGAAATAGAGACACATGTAAGCATATGCATATACTTTGATTTTTAGAGATGTACAGAAAGCAATTAGATTATAGGTTTGGGGTCCTGAGAAAAACGTGAACTACTTACACAGATTTGAGAGTGATAAATGTACAGACGACAGGTGAAACTGGAGTAGAAAAGACTGCTCAAGAATAGAGTAAAAATTCCCTTTCATAGAACCATCTAATACTATGATTTTCTCCTTCTTGTAAGATTTGTGTAATCATGTGCAGTCTATGTTTTAGGTAGTTGCTATGGTGTCTGAATGGTCTGACCAAAATTTATATGTTGAAATCTATTAAGTTGAAATCTATTAAATCTATTAATCTATCCAGTGATGATGGTATTAGGAAGTTGGGCCTTTGAGAGGTAATCAGGTCATAAGGACAAAGCCGTTATGAATGGGATTAGTGCCCTTATAAAAGAGACCCTAATGAACTCCCTTGCCCCTTTCACCTTGTGAGGACACCTTCACCCAACCCCATGCTGGCACCCTCATTTTGAATTTCAGCCTCCAGAATTGTGAGAAATAAATTCTGTTGTTTATAAGCTACCCAGTCTACAGTATTTTGTAACAACAGCCCAAATGGACTGACAGTGGTATATCAACTATCTATTACTACAGTAAAACAATGTAATAAATCACATGAAACCGTACCAGATCCCTAAAAGAAAACATAAAGAAGTCCACGTAACAGGTTTTGGAATAGTTAGATGCAATATTGAACAGAAACAGTTCAGGGGCACCTGGGTGGGTCAGTTGAGCTTCGGACTCTGGCTCAGGTCATGATCTCACAGTTCCTGGGTTCCAGCGACACATCAGGCTCTGTGCTGACAACTCAGAGCCTGGAGCCTGCTTCAGATTCTGACTCCCTCTCTCTCTGCCCCTCCTCCCCCCTCAAAAATAAATAAAGACTTTTTTTTTTAATGAACAGAAACAGTTCACAGGTACAGTTTTAACTACTGAACTGTATTTTAGTAATTTAATTAGTGAACTGTATTTCAGTAATTTAATTACTGAATTTTAAGTACTGAACAACAAAGACATACTCCATCTTTAATCAACAGGAATTACAAAGTCCTTTGGCAGCTCCCAATCACAAGCCAGTGAGAGCAGAAGGAGCAGCGCTCAGCCTGTCTGCCTCTGCCAGACAAAGCACTTTGCTGACACTTGCTGTAGTGAGGACCATGTAGTGTGTCCTGTGTAGACAGAGGGAAACTGAGAGATCATTATAGATCACCTCTAGAAGGAGAAACTGAAGCTTGGATAAGAATGGACAATTAACTGGTCACGGTACCTGAAAAGGTAGGTGCGAATGAGAACTAATGGCTGTTCTCCAAACATCGTAAATTAAACCACCAACCAAGGTTAGCCAGAGATTATTATTAATCTGACTAACAGTAACGGCTATTTCTTTGAGGACGCTCCTAAACGTACTCAAGGTTAAACTGGAAAACGCACGCTAGAACGTCCTACAAGAATCAGCACGGACACAACCGGGCAGGAGCTAGAATTCGAACTCTCGCGACAGCGGCCGGAACCTCTCCGATGAGCAAAGCGGTGGGAACGTGAACTCTCGCGAGAGCAGGAACAACCTCACGGAAGGGCGTCGTTGTGGAAGTTAGAGCAGTATGTTCCGGCCCGCGCCGTCTTGGAGCCAACTGGACCCACAGCAGGAGCGCGACGTTCGCGAGCTCATTCGCCATGTGGCTGGCCTTCAGGATGAGGCGGACCCCAACTTCCAGCTCGCCCTGCACTTTGCCTGGTCCAACTTCAGGTGTGGGGTGCGGCTCCGGGGCCGAGGCTGGGAACAGGAATGGGTCAAGGGGTATCCGGGCGCGCGGCCGGGTTTCCGACCGTCGTGCGCCTGCCTCTCCAGCAGCTTGGTGCTCTAGTGTCCTTTGGATCCCTGTCGCGTGTGACAAACGCATAATGAAACAGTGGGTTTTGGGTTGTTATGGGTCGGCCTTACCCTTAGAAGCGTACTTTTGGGGAAGGGGTTTGTGTCTCTCATGTTCCTTCTTCCACTCACTGCGCTTAGCGCGGTGCACTGCGCAGCAAACATTTTTTGAATGAGTAGGTAAATGAAGTTTTAGAGCAAAATAATGGTCAAACCCTACTTAACACTGTATTCTTACTCCCTACCCCTTATTGAGCCTCTCCAGATCTCTCTTACCTTGGTCTTGTGTTTTTTTTTTTTTCTCTTTTCTTTTTTTTTTTTCAACGTTTTATTTATTTTTGGGACAGAGAGAGACAGAGCATGAACGGGGGAGGGGCAGAGAGAGAAGGAGACACAGAATCGGAAACAGGCTCCGAGCAATCAGCCCAGAGCCTGACGCGGGGCTCGAACTCACGGACCGTGAGATCGTGACCTGGCTGAAGTCGGACGCTTAACCGACTGCGCCACCCAGGCGCCCCTTTTCTCTTTTCGAAACGCACAGCATAGTACACTGGATAACTTGTATGTTTACTGTTTGTCTCCTCCACCCCTCCTTCCAGCTAAAATGTAAGTTCCATGAGGGTAGGGATAATGGTTTGTTTTGTTCATTTCTTATCCCAACACTTGGAATAGTTCCTGGCACATAGTACACTAAGCCACCATATAATACAATTTCTAATACAGTGTCTCATGTAATTTCTTGAGATTTATGAAGTCAGAGCTCCTATTTTTATTTATGGAAGATGTAAATTAGACAGTACTGTTATGATCATTACCTATAATAGAATTATTACTAAAAGAATGTCCATCCATGTTAATATTTGCCTATTTAATTTCAATAGAAATGGTTTTTCAGTTTCAGTATTCCTTGATCATCAACCTTAATCATACATACAGTGCCTACTTGGTTTATAATGAGAACAGACAATGAGTGTAAAAGCCTGCCAAGTTTCTGAAATAATGAGTTCAGTTCTTAAGTGTAACCTATAAATATAACAATGTCTGAATAGGTCATATAAGACAGAAATTTAAGTGCTGTACCCCAAATAATTTCTCTATTAGTTAATATGTCAATGGCAGTAGGTAGCTGGACATCATTTTAGACTTCAGAGAGACATTAGAAGTTACTGTCTCACATTGAGAAACTAAGTGATAAAGGGATGTTCTCTATTCAGCCATTTACTGGAATAGAATTAGATATATATTTTTAGTGGTGTAAATTATTTCTTTTAAATACAGATTGTTGTCTTTGATACTAAAAATTAGAAAGTGAGTTGAATGAGCTATATGATGCTTTAATCCATGAGAAAAATGAACAATACATGTTTGCTTTTTTAAAAGTTTGTTTATTTTTGAGAAAGAGAAAAAGAATGAGTGGGGGAGGGGCAGCGAGGGGATGGGGGGGTGGGTGGTAACAGAGGATCTGAAGTGGCCTCTGGACTGACAGCAGAGAGCCCCATGCAGGGCTCAAACTCATGAACCGTGAGATGGAAGTCAGATACTTGACTGACTGAGCCACCCAGGTGTCCCATGTTTGCTTTTTTTTTTTTTCTTTTTTAAATTGTGGCCATGTTCTAGGCCCTAGAAATTCAGAGATGAGTGAAATATACCCTCTATCCTAAAGGAAGACGGGTCTACATATGATATAGAATTGGAATTTTTAATCTGAGAGCCTGTAGAATTCAGGTGTTAAGAACTTGGACAAGAAAAAATTACACTAACCTCTAACTAAAAACTGGCATTTCCTCAAATTACAAATAAAAGCAACAAGCAATAATAATTTACCTAGGACTGTGTCACAGGTAGAAATCACATAGTTCATATCATAAAGTTGTGGCAGATATTTTCAAATATTTTTTGCTGTTGCTTTACTGATAATTGTGGATCCATTGCTAGATCTCGTTATTTAATGCTTTAATAAATGTCTCTTATTATATCACAAACTTTAAAAGGTACTTCACAACCATATTTCAGTAGGCTTGGGTTTTTTTGTATTTCATCTCACTGGCACCTGGGTGGCTGAGTTGGTTAAGCATCTGACTTTGGCTCAGGCCATGATCTTGCAGTTTGTGAGTTCAAGCCCCGTGTCAGGCTCTGTGCTGACAGCTCAGGGCCTGGAGCCTGCTTCAAATTCTGTCTCTCCCCCCACTCCCCACCCCTCCCCCTCTTGTGCTGTCTCCCTCCCTCTCTCTCTCTCTCTCTCTCTCTCTCTCTCAAGAATAAACAAACATTAAAAAATTTTTTTTAAACATTACTTTGAGAAGTAATGTTTCATAAATTCATAAAGCCTAAGCTTCACTGGGCTTCACTATGGCATAAAAAGATTAGGAACCCCTGCTATAGAATGTGCTATACTGACTTAGATACAAGGCATTATGGGAAGATGAAGGAATCAGAGGACAAAGGAGGCTAAGGATGACCTGTGCTTGAGGAGTTTCTGAGATGCAGTGGCTGTTTGCCTGGATGGTAGAGGTGATACAGGGAGAGAGGTGCACTCCTGGAAATATATTGGCGAATATAGGGCGACTATGGGGATATAGAGGGCTCTTGAGACTGGTCTACTTAGCTATATGACAAGGTTCACCTAAAAATTACATTTTCTCTTTTAGATTTCATCATTTCTTGGATGTTAACAGCCACAAAGTAGAAAAAACAATAGAAGGGTAAGTTAGTTTCATATATATGTACATATTAAAAAATATATGCATTTTCTTATAAATCTTTCTATTATTGTAAGTTTATAACTATCAGTTTACTTTTAAATATATTTTAGAATTTATGAAAAATTCATCATTCATTCTGATCTCAGCAAAGCTGCTAGTTGGAAGAGATTAACTGAGGAATTTCTAAATGCATCTCTTCTGAGCATAAAGGAAATAAAGGTATGCATTATATTGTGAGATCTCTTTTATATTTTACCATTTCTAATCTGTTATCATCAACTTGTTTCTGTTACTATTTAAACATTTATTTTACAATTATGATTGGAGCAGAGTCTTCTGGAAATTGACTTAAGCATTGTCATCAAACCCAGTGTGCCTCAGGCTTGTGATCCAGGAAAAAGCATGTTCTTGTGTAATCATCTTCTTAGCCCAACCTACTGTGGAGATTGAGATCAGAGATTGGCACAAATAATAACACTGTCTGGCTGTCTTAAAATTTTAAATGGCTTTTCAGCACTTGGTAATAATAACTACCTATGTAATGCCTACTAGATGCCAGGTGCTGTCCTCAGCACATTCACATTCAATTGTGGGTTCCTAAGATCACCCTTAGACTTGGTGATTCACTGGAAGGATTCACAAAACTTTAAAAACGCTGTTATCCTCACTGGTAACAGTTTATTACAGTAAGAGAATACAGATTTAAACTGAGCAAAGAAAAAAGATACATAGGATAAAGTCCAGAAGAAACCAAGAATAAGCTTCTAGGTATGCCTTCCCATAAGAGTTGTATGAGGATACACTTAATTCTCCCAGTGATAATGTATGACAGCACATGCAAAGTGTTGCAAACGAAGGAAGCCCATCTGAGCCTTGGTGTCTAGCATTTTTGTTGGGGGTCAGTCACGTGGATGTGCAATGCACATGTGGCTGACCTTAGTTCCTCAGTCTTCAGCCTCCCCCAGACTTCAAACCAAGGACCTCAAGCATAAGAAAATACATTCACAGTAGCGCCCCGGGTGGCTCAGACAGTGGAGCATCCATCTTCGGCTCAGGTCATGATCTCACAGCTCATGAGTTCGAGCCCCACATCAGGCTCTGTGCTGACAGCTCAGACCCTGGAGCCTGTTTCAGATTCTGTGTCTCCCTCTCTTTCTGTCCCACTCATGCTCTCAGGAGCTAGTCAAGGGCGAGTTGTCCTGAGACCTTTGAGATACTCAGAGTTTGGGCAACTCAGGCTTCCTGAGTAAACCCTTTATTATGCACATACATTAACTCATCTTCACAATAATTTCTGTGAGATATTCTGTAATTGTTAGGTTTTACCTTTGTCTACACTGTGGGAAGTGTAGAGAGCTTTCTTCTTTGTAAGGAAGAGAGCTTTAAAAATTTTTTGAAACTATCGGTTTAAGGAAAGGCTATAAAAGTATTTCTGGAAAAAATTGCTGCAGTGCTCTGAATCCATGCCCTGAGAGTTAGGAACACTTGTGTGTAGGGAAATACAAATCAAAACCACAATGAGATACCACCTTACACCTGTCAGAATGGCTAACATTAACAACTCAGGCAACAACAGATGATGGCAAGGATGCAGAGAAAGAGGATCTCTTTTGCGTTGTTGGGGGGAATGCAAGCTGGTGCAGCCACTCTGGAAAACAGTATGGAGGTTCCTCAAAAAACTAAACATATAACTACCCTGCAACCCCAGCAGTTGCACTACTAGGCATTTATCCATGGGATACAGGTGTGCTGTTTTGAAGGGACACATGCACCCCCATGTTTATAGCAGCACTATCAACAATAGCCAAAGTATGGAAAGAGCCCAAATGCCCATCAATGGATGAATGGATAAAGATGTGGTATATATATACAATGGAGTATTACTCAGCAATCAAAAAGAATGAAATCTTGCCACTTGCAACTACATGGATGGAACTGGAGGGTATTATGCTCATTGAAATTAGCCAGCCAGAGAAAGACAAAAATCATATGACTTCACTCATATGAGGACTTTAAGAGACAAAACAGATGAACATAAGGGAAGGGAAACAACAATAATATAAAAACAGGGAGGGGGACAAAACAGAAAAGGCTCATAAGTATGGAGAACAAACTGAGGGTTACTGGAGGGGTTGTGGGAGGAGGGATGGGCTAAATGGGTAAGGGGCACTAAGGAATCTACTCCTGAAATCATTGTTGCACTATATGCTAACTAATTTGGATGTAAATTTTAAAAAATAAAATTTAAAAAAAAGAAAATATTTTTTAAATAATTGGCATAATTTTCCAAATAGATGTCAATGAATTAAATCCTCTGAAAATAAAAAAGGAGCAATTCCAAAAAACAAAAACAAAACAAAAAAAGGAACACTTGTGGGTATTGTGTGGAATACACTCGTGTGTATTATTTCTGCAAGGACCATTTTGAAAGAGGAGGCGGCAAATCTTTTCTTGATTTATTTATACAACTCTCTGGTTAGACTATAGAATTTAATAATTTAGACCTTATGACAGCATAGTACTAATAAAAAAAATAATGGCAAGCATTATTACAGCACTTACTGCGTGCCAGGGCCTTTAGTTCCATAAAGACCATGTTCAGTAGGTACTATTACTATACTCATTTTGGCAAGACAAATGCCTTAATCTCAGTCTCATTTGAACCAGTGAAAACTTGTGTTGTACAAAATAATTAAATAAAACAGTGAGTGTCACTTCTGATTCCTGCTTTGACCTTTTCATTGTCATATCCTGTGATTTTTCTGTACATTCCTTGAGCACAGGGGGACCACATTCCCTTTGCTTTGCTGTGGCACGTCCTATGTCCTGTACTTGAACTGCCCTTCCCCTTCTCTCCTGCCTGAGAAATCTCATCCTTTAATATTAAATCCAAGTGTTGTCTCTATTGATACTATGTATTGCAGTATGTTATTACGTTCGTTATTGTTTCTTTCATATTTCCCCCTTTCACATGTGAGTTTTACAAGTTTAGGGTTCTGTATCTGATTTATTCTCAGTCACCTGGAACAGTGTAGACAATAAATATGTGTGGAAGAAAGAAATCTGTACAATCCTATCCTCTCCCTGTCTGTCCTCGACTCTTGTGCCACCTACATCCAGAATTGGTTGCCATATTCCCCCTTGCTGTGGCATCTTCCACACACCTGTTATAGTGTAGCAATGTTGTAGACTCTTGAGTCTATAATTAAGAGTCTCTTATGGTTTGCCTCCCTTTCTGTTTTTATCTTATTTATGCTTCCCTTCCCCTGTGCTCATCTGTTTTGTTTTTTAAATTCCACATATGAGTGAAATCATTTATCTGTCTTTCTCTGACTTATTTCACTTAGCATAATACCCTCTTCTAGTTCCATCCATGTTGTTGCAGTTGACAAGATTTCATTCTTTTTGATCGCTGAGTAATAATTCCATTGTATATATATATACCACATCATCTGTATTATCTGTTGATGGATATTTGGGCTTTTTCCATAATTTGGCTATTGTAGATAGCAATGCTATAAACATGTGCATGTGCATGTGCCCCTTTGAGTCAGCATTTTTGTATCCTTTTAATAAATACCTAGTAGTGCAGTTGCTGGGCTGTATGGAAGTTCTATGTTTAATTGTTTGAGGCACTTCCATACTGTTTTCCAGAGTGGCTGCACCAGTTTGCATTCCTACCAGCAGTGCAAAAGCGTTCCCCTTTCTCCACATCCTCACCAACATCTGTTGTGTGTGTTGTTAATTTTAGCCATTCTGACAGGTGTGAGGTTTTGATTTGTGATTTTTTTTGATATGTGGCTTTTCATTGTGGTTTTGATTTGTATTTCCCTATGATGAGTGATGCTAGGCATCTTTTCATGTGTCTGTTAGCCATCTGGATGTCTTCTTTGGAAGTGTTTATTCATGTCTTCTGCCCATTTCTTCACAGGATTGTTTTTTGGATACTGAGTTTGATAAGTTCCTTATAGATTTTGGATATTAACCCTTTATCCAGTATGTCATTTGCAAATATCTTCTCCCTTTCCATCAGTTGCCTTTCAGCTTTGTTGATAGCTTCACTGTGCAGAAGCTTTTTATCTTCGTAAGATTCCAATAGTTCATTTTTGCTTGTTTCCCTTGCCTACAGAGACCTGTCTAGTAAGTTGCCATAGCTGAGGGCACAGAGTTTGCTGCCTGTTTTCTCCTGTAGGATTTTGATGGTTTCCTGTCTTACATTTAGGTCTTTAATCCATTTTGCATTTATTTTTTATGTATCCCATTTATAAGTTACCCATTTACAATTGCACCAAAACCCATAAGATACCTAGGAATAAACCTAACCGAAGAGGTGAAAGATCTATATGAAATCTGTAGAACACTTCCGAAAGAAACTGAAGAAGACTTAAAGAAATGAAAAAACATTTAATGCCCATGTATTGGAAGAACACATACTGTATTGTTAAAATGTCTATACTGCCCAACACCATTCAATGCAATTCCTGTCAAAACAATACCAGCATTCTTCACAGAGCTAGAAAAACAATTCTAAAATTTGTATGGAACCACAAAAGACCCCAAATAGCCAAAGTAATGTTGAAAAAGAAAAAAGAGAGAGAAAAGGAAATGAAAAAAATAAATAAGAAACTATGACCTTGATTCCAAAACAAAAAAAGAAGAAAGAAAAATATTAAGCCTGGCCCTGTTTCCACCGGAACTGCAGTTGTCATTTTGAAGCATTCAGTTTTCAGTATACTTGGTGCGTGCAGGGTCCTGGCTGTGCTGTTCTTCTAGAGGAGAGCCTGAGCCACTGCCTTGGTTCAGAGTTAGTCTTGCCTGAGTAAATAAGCAGTTGCCAGGCACAGGGGGGGCGAGGTTTGTTGTAGGTATGGCCCGCCTCCACTGGAGGCTGCTGTGTTGCTCTCCAAAGTCATACTGTGTTGGTATGTGGGGAAAATGGCACTACCCCAATCCTTCATCACTGGACAGAGAATTGCACACCCCACACTGGTCAGGCAACCCTCACAGAACAGTGAGTGAGGGCAGTCAGCTTGCCCTGTACCACAACTCTCCTGCATCTTTTCTTTGGGAGTCCAAACTTATGCAGCTGGGATTCAAAACTTGAAGTCTTAAAGGACATGCAACCATGCTGACCCATGCCCTCCCTGGAGTAGTGCCCCTCTACTCTGTCTAAACTCTTTTGTCTCTGAAAAACAGTCCCAGGCCTGCACAGTGTGTGGAATCTATAGTGTAGCACCACTAAAAGCAGCAAAGGTTATTCTCTCTGGGTGCATCTCTGTCCCCTGCTGATTAAAGACCTTTTGCTGGCACCTGCAGGGTCTTTTGTCCTTGGGGAGGCAATGTACCCACTTCCAAAAATACTCTAGGAAGGAGAATGTTCTCTATCAGTATGCCCCTGAGATCCCTACACTACGCTGTGCACTCCAGCACCAGTGTCCTCCTTTTCCCCAGTAGCTCATGCCACAGCTCCACTCTGGAGTAAGTTGCACACTTCCAAAACCTCAGAGTTTAAGCTCCAAACACCATTTGCAAAAAAACCTGCTACACTCAGTACTTCTTATTCCCCGGCCCATGGTCCAGAGAGGCTTTTCTCTTGTGCAGATGAGTGCCACACCCTCTCATCTTCTCTCTTTTTCTTGCCCTTTTGTCTCTCCACAGAAAGCGTTCCCTCCCCTCCATGGCACCACTGTTTTTGTCTCACCCAGTTCACTTCATGTACCTTGCACTGCCTCGCTGTCTCCCTCCAACAATGGAGATCGTTTTGCCACTCCACAGATTAATTTCCTAGGTGTTTCAGAAAGTGATCTGATCTCAGTACAGCTGTGTTTGAGGGACTAGGAAAGCCCAGGGTCGATTTACTTCTCCACCATCTTAATTTCCGAACTTCATACTTTTTTTTTTTAGTTTTATCAGTATATAACAACATACCATAAAATCTATCTACTGTGATATACATTTCACCAGTTTTAGTAAATATGTAGTTGTGTAACTACAATCCAGTTTTAGAACATTTCCATTACCCCAAAAGTTTCCCTCAAGCCCATTTGCAGTCAGTGCCTGCTCCCACCCCCAACTCCAGGCAGCTGCTAATCTGTTTGCTCTATTTATAAAATTGCCTTTCTTGGATATTTCATATAAATGAGTTCACAAAGTATATAATTTTTGTGTGCTTCTTTCATGATGTTTTGAAGTTTCATCCATGTTGTAGCATGCGTTCATCTTCTATTTTAATTGCTAAATAGTATTCATTGTATGGATAAGCCACATTTTACTTATGCACCAGTGGATGACATTTGGATTGTTGCCAGTTTTTGGTTAGCATGAATAGTGAACTGCTATGAACATTCTTATAGAAGCTGTGTGTGAACATAAGTCTTCACTCTTTTTGGACACATTTCTAGGAGTGGAATTGCTGGGTTATATGGTAAGCTTAGGTTTAACCAAATTATTTCCCAAAGTGGCTATATCATTTATATTCCCCCAAGCAATGTATAAGGGTTCCAGTTTCTCCACATTCTTGCCAACACTTATTTTTATCTATCTTTTATAGTATAGACATCATACAAAATATGTAGTAATACATTGTTATGGTTTTGATTTACATTTCCCTAATGACTAAAGGTTGAGCATTTTTATGTCTTCTGTAATGTCAAAGTTTTTTTCCGTTTTTAAATGATTGTCTTCTTACTGAGTCATCATTGTTTCTTTCCTACACAAGTTCTTCATCAGAAAAATGGTTTACAAATATTCTAGTTCCTAGCTTGTCTTGTCATTTTTTTAGTGGTGTTTTTTTGAAGTTTAAAAAGTTTTTCGTTTTAATGAAGTTCATTTTATCTATTTCTTTCTTTTATAACTGTGCTTATGGTGTCATATCTAAGAACTCTTTGCCTAACCCAAAGCTAAAGGCTTTTCTCCTCTGTTTTCTTCTAGCAGTTTAAGCACTTGTATTTCGATTTATAATCCCTTATGAGTTACTTGTTGTATATATTGTGAGGAAAGGATCTAAGTTAAAGGTTTTTGTTTTTTGTTTTTTGTTTTTTTTACCTTCAGATATTCAATTGTCCCTTCACCATTTGTTGAAAAGACTATTCTTTACCTATTGAATTGTCTTGGCAACTTTGTCAAAAACAAATTGAACATAAATGTAAGGATTTATTTCTAGACTCTGAATTGTTTCATTAATTTATATGCCTATCCTTACACAAATACCATAATGTGTTTATTACCGTAGCTTTATAGGAGTTTCAGAATCAGGTAATATAAGTACTACAACTTTTTTCTTTTTCAAAACTGTTTTGTATATTCTAGACCCTTTGAATTTCCATGCACATTTCAGGACCAGCTAAATTTCTACAGAAAACCTTCTAGGATTTTGGCAGGGATTGCATTGAATCAGTAGATCATTTTGGGAAGTAGTGCCATCATTGGTTGAATTACATCCCCAGAAAAGATAGTCCAAGTTCTATCCAGGGAAAAATTCTTCCCTCAAGCATTCAGATTGAGTGTGGCTTTGCTGACAGCTTTATTTTAGACTTCTAGCTCCCAGAACTGAGAGAAAATAAATTCCGTTTGTTTCAAGCCATGCAGTTTGTGGTATTTTGTTATGGCAGCCTTTAGAAACTACTGCATGGTCTTATCAATACTAAGTCTTCTAATCCATGAACATGAACTCTCCATTTATTCATATCATCTTTCATTTTTCTCAGCAATTTTTTTCCATGTACAAATCCTTCATTTCTTTTACATTTATTCTAAATATTTTCTTCTATTTGATGGTGTTATGAATGGAATTGTCTTCTTAATTTCATTTGCAGTTTGCTTATTGCTAGCATATTAAAATGTTAATTCACTTTTATATTTTTGTGTATTTAGACTTGCTAAATTTATTCCAGTAATTGTCGTCTGGATTCCTTAGTAGTTTCTATGTTAGGGTCATGTCGTCTCCAAAAACAGTTTAACTTCTTCCTTTCCAATGTGAAGTGTTTTTTGGCTTTTTGCACTGGCTGGAAGCTCCAATACAGTGATAAATAGAATGGATATCTTTGCCCTGTTCCCGTCTTAGAGGAAAAGCTTCAGTTTTAACCCTTAATTATGATGTTAATTGTAGGTTTTTCACAGATACCCTTTATCATTTCAGAGATGTTCTTTTTTATTCTTAGTCTGTTGAGAGTTTTTATTATGATTAAGCTTTGGATATTGTCAAATTTCTTTCTGCACCTTTCAGATAATCTTATGTTTTTGGCTTTGTGTATTAACATGAGGTCTTAGCTCAGCCTGCCATAACAAAATGCCACAGACTGGGTGGCTTAAAAAAACAAAAAAAATATTTTCTCATGGTTCTGGAGTCTGGGAGGACTAAGAATAAAGTGCTGACTGATTGATTTGCTCGTTATGACTCTCTTCCTGGCTCATAGATGGCCACCTTCTCCCTGTGTCCTCACATGGCAGAGAGAGCTCTCTGACATCTCTTCTTATCCCATTAGACCAGGTCTTCTTATGAACTAATTACCTCCCGAAAGCCCCATCTGCAAATATCATCACACCAGGGGTTAGAGTTTCAACATACGAATTTGAGGGGGACAAACTTTTAGTTCATAACATATGATGTGTTATATTAAATGATCTTTGGGTGTTAGTCTGATTTATTTGTGTGTGGTCTGAGAAGTACACTCATACTTAAGGCCTGGCTTATATTTTGTGTTAGTTGTCTCTCATCTCGTTGCATGAATTCGTGCTCCATCAGCCAAGAATGTATAGGTGGTTTGGGTCCACTCCAGTCTCTGCTATGTACAGCACAACCTGTAGTCAACCCAAGACATGAAGAGCTTAACATGCCCCTTTGTCTGTCTTGCCTCAGGATTTCCCTAATAAACCCTCAACTGTTCTGTTAGTTGGCTACTCGCCCCACAGAGGCCTACAACCACTGACTCCCCACTTCACTTGCTACTGCATTTAGCACTTTAGCTGACAGCTCTTTGATTCCAGTTAGACTTTTCCATCAACAACAGCAAAGCTGCTGTTTTTCACTTCCTGTCTATCCTGGTTAAACTACAACTGTGATAGAACTAGAAGGAGTGAAATAGCAAATATGCCACAAACTCACATAGTTCTTCCCTGAGATCATTTTCATGGATTAATTAATTCCTCTCAGCATTTGTATGCCCATAGTCCATTGAGAGCACTGAAATGGTTGTCTGGCAATTTTGTCTCACTTTTAGTTACTTTTAGAGGAGAGGATTTGAAGACCATGTGCCTCCAATCATGTCAGAAGTGAATCTCTAACTTCACTATCTATTATAAATAGAGATATATAGTATTCATGGGAGTTACTCAGTAAATGGCAGTTTACCATCCTCCAGGCTCTTAATGATATTTGGCAAAAGAGAACTTGGAGTTAGTTATTGTTGGAAAAATAAGCAAAGACTTTGACCTACTTTTAAAACCCCACTGGAACTATAATGTCATGTCTTCAGAAAACAGAGACTAGGGGCATGTGGCTGATGTGTAGATAGAGTTCCAACTCTTTATCTTCATCTCTTATGTAAAGAGATGGCATAAAAGAACAAGTTAACTTATATTTTTAAACTTCAGTAAAATTGGGGCACCTGGGTGGCTCAGTCGGTTAAACATCTGACTTTGGCTCAGATCATGATCTCATGGTCCATGAGTTCAAGCCCTGCACCGGGCTCTGTGCTGACAGCTCAGAGCCTGGAGCCTGTTTCATATTCTGTGTCTTCCTGTCTCTTTGACCCTCCCCTGTTCACGCTGTGTCTCTCTCTGTCCCAAAAATAAGTAAACGTTAAAAAAAAACTTTTTTAAGTAAAATAGTTCATATCTTCTAAATGTAAGTGCCAGAGTCCCCACTCTTAGCAGTCTTCTTTTTCTTTATTACAATTAGTAATTGTGGTCAAAGCATGGTATACAGCTGGTTGATAGGCTATGTTTTGGCCATTAGTGCTAATTGCTAATTTATTGTTCAGTGATAAACTCAATTAATTGAGTTCTCTCAGGGAAAGTTCCTTTATAGATGTTACTCATAAAATGAACAAGGAGTAGGGAAATGGCATCATTCAGGTCCTCTTCCCATGACCAAGAGCTGCTTTTGTGCATCCTTACACCACAACAGGTCAATGCTCCGATCCTTAGCAAAGTAGGGAGATCCACAGGGGTTTGATGTGTACCATTTTACTGCATACACTTCTTTCCTCTGCCACTGGTAACTTTC
Organism: Herpailurus yagouaroundi; assembly: GCF_014898765.1. NCBI lineage: Eukaryota > Metazoa > Chordata > Mammalia > Carnivora > Felidae > Herpailurus > Herpailurus yagouaroundi. Next base: position 28,702,644 of record NW_024412416.1, on the reverse strand, counting down.
ACTTTATTCAGGTGCACAAAAAAAAAAAAAAAAAAAAAAATCTGATGTTAACAATTATTACTAAGTAACAGATTTATATAGTGAGAGGTATTTCTTTTTCAAGTATTTATATTTTAGACCACTTTTCTCTGTGGAATAAAAATTCTTTTCCTGGGTAAAGGAATTCAGGCCTTTCCAGGCAGGTGAAAAATTATCAGAAAAAGGGCAGCTCTTTGCAGTCTTATTAGTGATGTATTGCCTAAGCATTCCTAGGAAAGTTCAGCAAATGTTTACTGTGTCCCTGGCATCATACTAGGTGGTAGGAACACAGAATAAACAAGACATGATCATCACTGCCCAGATAGTTTAAGTTATTTAATTATAATTATAATAAACACTCTGAAGACATATATAAGGTACTACAAATGGTCCCTGACTTACAAAAAAGCAATTGGCATTCAGTGGAGATTCATATTTTGAGGGGCATCTGGGTGGCTCAGTCGGTTAAGCATCCAACTCTTGGTTTCAGCTCTGGTCATGATCTTGCAGTTTGTGAGTTCAGGCCCCACATCAGGCTCTACACTGACAGTGTGGAAGCTGCTTGGGATTCTCTCTCTCTCTCCCCCTCTCTCTGCCCTTCCCTGCCTCTCTCTTCCTCTCTCTCTCTCTCTCTCTCTCTCTCTCTCTCTCTCTCAAAATAAATAAATAAACTTTAAAAATTTTAAAGATTCAGATTTTGAACTTTTTCTTTTCCCAGGTTAGTGATGTGCAGTAGGATACTGGTGATGCTGGGCAATGGCATTGAGCCACAGCTCCCAGTCAGATAGGTGCTCATGAAGGTAAACAACCAGTACACTTACATACACTTACTTGTTGGGTTGTATCCATACAACCATTCTGGTTTTTACCTTCAGTTCAGTATTCAATAAATTACATGAGATATTCAGCACTTTATTATGTTAAGTAGGCTTCACATCCAGCATGGAGCCCACTGCAGGGGCCTGAACTCACGACTCCCGAAATCAAGACCTGAGCCAAGATCAAGAGTCAGACACCCAACCGACTGAGCCACCCAGGCACCCCAGCACTTTATTATTAAGTAGGCTTTGTGTAGAATGATTAAGTGTTCTGAGCATGTTTAAGATAGGGTAGGCATGGGGTGTGTAACTGGCTCAGTCAGTAGAGCATGGGATCTTGATCTTGGGGTCCTGAGTTCAAGCTTCATGTTGGGTGTAGAGATTACTTAAAAAAAAAGGGGGGGGTATAGCCAATCTATGATGTTCAGTAGGTCAGGTGAATGTATTAAATGCATTTTCAACTTACAGTCTTTTCAACTTAAAATGGCTTTATTTAGATTGCAACCCCATTAAGTTGTGGAAGATTTATGTAGAATATACAATAGAAAGAGCTCACCTGGTCTTTAGACATCAGAGACTTACCTTCCTTGAGTTCAACCCATCTTTTCTCTCCTTTCCAGCACAGTTTATGACTTTTAACATATTTGGGGGTATTTTTATTTTTTGGTAACTTTTTAAATACTTTTTTAAAAATAATTTGTTTTAAAAAAACTTAAAATTTGAAGAAAGTAAAGGAGATCCAGTGTACCCCTTGCTCAGGTTCACTAATCAGTATCCTTTGATCTAGAATAGTTCCTCAGCCTTTCTTTATCTTGACCCTGACATTTTTGAAGAACACAGGCCAGTTATTTAGTAGCATTTCCCTCAGTTTAGGTTTTTCTGACAATTCCTTGTTAGCATTCAGGTAATGCATTTTTGACAGATTCTTTTTATGTACACATTTGAACTATAAAAAAGATATAGACATTAGGATTTATTTAGATATAATTCATGTTTTCTCCAACTAGGAACAATATTGGGGACACAACTGACATGGGGTTAACTTTTCTTAAACTAGTTTTGAAAGCTCTTTACAACCTCAGTGATTTATATTCTTCATTTTTTGTTTTAAAGACAGATGTGCATTATTCAATACTGTCACTTCTTCTGTGTCTGTCTGATTCTCCTTCAAACAGCAATTATGTGGAAACACCAAGAGATAAAGAAGTGGGTATGTTACCAAATGCTTTAATATATAACAAAAGTGAAATTGGTTTTATTGTCAGGCATTGAGATTTTATAAAGAGTTGTAAAAATCTATGAAACTAAAATATTCTGTTACTTTGGATACAATTGCAATTGCAAATCCTCATTTAAAATATAAATTTAAAAAATAAATAAATAAATAAATAAATAAAATATAAATTTTGACTTTGTCAGTTAAACTACTTTCAATTATATAAAGAGAAAAATCACTTTTGAAGATGAAGTTAAAATTTAAAATGTATTAGAATATCAATTTATTGAGTATTTTGATATTTTTGAACTTTTGTTTTCTGAGTGTATTTTATTTGAGTTTTGTTAGACTTTTTTCCTATAGCTTTGGGAGTTTTTTCCCCCACATATTTTTTATAAAACTAATGAGTTTCTTCTGTTACATTATAGAAAAGAAAGATGATTTTGACTGGGGAAAATACTTGATGGAAGGTGAAGAAATTGCCCTTGGTCCGAATGTAGACACACCAGTAAGTAGCAATAGTTTAGCTATTGTAAATACAAATATATGCCAAGTGATATATTATTTTTATGGTTCCATCCACCCTAGAGCAACTTAACTAAAACAGGAATACTCTTCATTAAATTAGAGTAGTTTATTATTAAAGATTTATTAAGATTTTGCACTGAATTAATAGTACTAGAAAGTTGAATGGAATGAATGTAAGTATCCCTTAAGGAGCTGTGACTCTAGGGGCGCCTGGGTGGCTCACTTGGTTGAGCATCCGACTTCGGCTCAAGTCATTATCTCACAGTTCTTGGGTTTGAGCCCCGCATCAGGCTCTGTGCTGACTGCTTGCTCAGAGCCTGGAGCCTGCTTCAGATTCTGTGTCTCCTTCTCTCTCTGCCCCTCCCCCGCTGACACTTTGTCTCACTCTGTTTCTCAAAAATAAATAAATGTAATAAAAAAAAGAAGCTGTGACTCTTGGGGGCTTCGCCACCAAAAATAATTCCATACTATAATAGTAACTTTCAAGACATTTAGAAAAAAGTGTCATTTGGTTTAGTTTTGCTTTTCTTCTGAAATTTTCTTAATCTTATCATCTAGATAGCTCTAGTCACTACACACTCTAAGGGTAGGTGTATTTCCCTTTTTAATCAGAACTGGTCTGAAGAAAGTGAGGACGAAGATGATCAACAGCCCTTAAGTAGAGAAGACTCTGGGATTCAAGTGGACAGGACACCATTAGAAGAACAAGATCAAAACAGAAAATTGGGGCCTCGTGTCAGCTGGAAAGGTACCATGTGTTCTCAGATGCTGGCATCATTTTCTCATACAAGAATTCTCTGGAAGGACAGGCAGTCTTTGGGGATCAGTTCTGTGTGATTTAAGATATTGGTAAGCTCTGCCGTCCTCATAAATGTTTTTAAACCATTAGTAGATCTTTCTTCTATAGTGTCTAAGAAGTGGCACTACAAAATTAATGTTGAAAAGGGATTTAGAGTGAAATTCTGTTCCAATTTTTATTGTTCTGAGAACTTAGATAGTCCTAAATGTTTGTTTTTTTATTAGAGAAGGGTTGACTTTGCTAGTTAGTAACTAAATAAAAGGAGAAAAGATCTATACAATTTAATTTTAAATTGGAATGTCTGCTTTTTGAGTTTTAGTGAGGAACTATGAATTGGTAGAATCTAGAAAGAAGTGGAAGCAACCTCAGAGTTGTATTACTTCTCTAGTTGTATTACTTCTTCTCATTACTTCTCATTTTGTAGGTAAGGAAAACAAAGTCCTGGTTACATTGTTTTTTTTGTGGTCATGTAACTGTGAAACTAACCCCTTCACTAACCATGAAGCTTGGGCTATGTAACCAGACTCTGTTCACTGTACTTGAACCTTGCCACATGGACAAAGAAGTTAAAGCTGATTTGGCATCCTAATGATTTTCTGGCTTATTTTTTCTTTTTAACTTGTGTATTAGACCTTTATCAGAGCACATCATCATCCCTAGTCCATGGAGGAACTTTCAGTTTCGTTTATATCATCTCTTCTGCTATTTCTGATTCTCACTTCCCTTTCCCTTTTTCTGCTAGCCAAGTTGTAGGCACTGTTCTAATGTATTTGATACCTGTGTTATCACATATGTTGGGTTCCTATAAAACATATTCTGTTCATTGGTATATTGTTTTGAAATTATGTACTGGTATTATCCCATGTGCAAAGCTTTGTTCTATTCCTCTTTTCATTTATCTCTAATTTAAATCTGTCCATGTCACTCTTGAACCTCTCTTCTGTCGCTCCTAACTGCTACATAGATTTCTGCAGTTTGCAATACCACATTTCTATTATCACTTCCCTGTGGACTGTCTTGAGCTGCCTTTGCCCCCTCTACCTAGTGCCATGTGCATTATGGACCTGGCCCCCACAATCTCCTCCCTGCTTGGTAAGATCCACCTCTCTGGTTTGGGGTACTTTTGTTTCCATTTGCATTTGACTGCTTGGGATAAGTACTTGTGGCTCCTCAGCTCCTTCAGTTTTTTGTTTGTTTGTTTGTTTTATCCATGTTAGCATATACTGTAGTAATAATTTCAGGAGTAGAATTTAGTGTTCCATCAATTACATACAACAGCCAGTGTGCATCTCAAGTGCCCTCCCTAATGTGCATTACCCATTTAGCCCATCCCCCCCCCCACCTGCTGCCCCTGCAGCAACCCTCAGTGTGTCCTTTGTATTTTAAGAGTGTCTTATGGTTTGTCTCCCTCTGTTTTTATCTTATTTTTGCTTAGCATAATACACTCTGGTTCCATCCATGTTGTTGCAAATGGCAGATTTAATTCTTTTTGATTGCTGAGTAATTGTGTGTGCGCATGTGTGTACACACACACATGCGTGCACATACACACACATACACACATCTTCTGTATCCATTCATCAGTCAATGGACATTTGGGTTCTTTCCCTAATTTGGCTGTTGTCAGTAGTGCAGCTATAAACATTGGGGTACATGTGCCCCTTCAGATCAGCATTTTTGTATCCTTTGGATAAATTCCTTGTAGTGCAAATTACTGCGTAGGTCTATTTTTAATTTTTTGAGAAAACTCCATACTGTTTTCCAGAGTGACTGCACCAGTTTACATTCCCAACAGCAATGCAAAAAAAAAAAAAAAAAAAAATCCCCTTTCTGTGCATCCTTGCCAACATCTGTTGTTTCCTGAGTTGTTAATTTTAGCCATTCTGACAGGTGTGAGGTGATATGTCATTGTGGTTTTGGTTTGTATTTCCCTGATGATGAGTGACGTAGAGCATCTTTTCATGTGTCTGTTAGCTTTGAGGATGACTTTTTTGGAAAAGTGTCTATTCATGTTTTGCCCATTTCTTTAATGGATTATTTGTTTTTTTGGGTGTTGAGTTTGATAAAAGCTAGAACAATTCTAAAATTTGTATGGAACCAGAAAAGACCTTGAATAGCCAAAGTAATGTTGAAATAGAAAAACAAAACTGGAGGCATCACAATTCTGGACTACAAGCTGTATTACAAAGCTGTAATCATCAAGACAGTATGCTACTGGCACAAAAACAGGCACACTGACCAGTGGAACAGAATATAGAACCCAGAAATGGACTCACAAAGGTATGGCCAACTAATGTTTGACAAAGCAGGAAAGAATATCCAGTAGCAAAAAAAAGACAGTCTCTTCAGCAAATGGGGTTGGAAAGCCTGGACAGTGACATGCAGAAGAATGAACCTGGACCACTTTCTTGCACCATACACAAAAATGAACTTGAAATGTAAGGCAGGAAGCCATCAAATTCTGCTAGAGAAAACAGGCAACAACCTCTTTGACTTCAGCCACAGCAACTTCTTACTTGACATATCTCTGGAGGCAAGGGAAACAAAAGCAAAAATGAACTATTGGGACCTCATCAAGATAAAAACATCCTTGGGTAGCCTGGGTGACTCAGTTAAGAATCCGACTTCAGCTCAGATCATGATCTCACAGTTCATGGATGTGAGCCCCACGTCGGGCCCAGTGCTAACCACATTATGAACAATTTACAGGTCTGAGTACAACAAAATAGAAAAAAAGAATCAGATTCTGTTTGAAGTATCCCATGAAAAACATTAACTAGACAACAACTGCAATGTTAAATCTAGGAATTAGTATCTAGACATACAAAGGACTCTGAAGGGTGCGGTTGGGAAGGAAAGACATGAAACCCGAAAGAAAACAAGAGGGATATCAGTGGCCACTTCACAGAGGGGGCAAGACTGAAGGAGCTTTTTATCTTTTTTTTTTTTTTATGTTTATTTATTTTTGAAAGACAGAAAGAGAGGTGCAGTGTGTGATCGGAGGAAGAGCAGAGAGAGAGGGAGACACAGAATCCAAAACAGGCTCTAGGCTCTGAACTATCAGCACACAACCTGATGTGGGGCTCAAACCCACAAGCCATGAGGTCATACCCTGAGCTGAAGTCGGATGCTTATCAGACTATAAGCCACCCAGCCACCCCTTCCATAAGCATTTTAGAAGCAGTAGCAGTTCTTTTTAAAAATCCAGCTGGAGGGGCACCTGGGTAGCTCAGTCGGTTAAGCGTCCGACTTTGGCTCAGGTCATGATCTCACAGTTCATGAGTTCGAGCCCTGTGTTGGGCTCTTGTGCTGACAGCTCAGAGCTGGAGCCTACTTTGAATTCTGTGTCTCCCTCTCTCTCTGCTCCCCTGCACATTCTCTCTCTCTCTCTCTCTCTCTCTCTCTCTCTCTCCTTCAAAAATAAATAAAAACCATTTTAAAAAATTACAAAAAAAAAATCCAGCTGGAATTTTTATTGGGATTGCATTGAATTTATATTTTTAGCTTGGAGAGATTTAATATCTTTACTTTGAAAATACCTACATTAATTCTAATTTTTTGTCCGACGATTTGGGAATTCTCTTTATAAAGATTATATATATATATATCAGTATTAATTTTTACATGTGTTAATCATTTTTGCTGTGAATGATGTCTTTTTTGTTTTATCACTGGTGTGTGGGAACACTGTTGGTTTTTGTAAATTGTTCTTATATCCAGCATTTGGTGAACTTACGTATTAGTTGTAATAGTTTGTTGACTCCATTGGGTTTTTCTTTCTTTTTTTCTTTTTTTTTTTTTTTTTTGAGACTGAAGTGTTTAGGAAAGATGAAGTTTTGGGTTTTTTTAATGTTCTTCAGAGAGAGAGAGAGAGAGAGAGAGAGAGAGAGAGTGAGTGAGTGGGAGAGGGAGACACAGAATCTGAAGCAGGCTCCAGGCTCCGAGCTGTCAGCACAGAGCCTAACTTGTGGCTCAAACTCACAGATGGGGAAATCATGACCTAAGCTGAAGTCAGAGGCTTAACCGACTGAGCCACTGAGGCGCCCCAGGAAAGCTGAAGTTTTAAAGGTGTTCCCAGAATTTTAAAAAATTCTGTTTTCCCCAGCTCCCAAATTGTAACTGAATATTGGACAGATTAATTGATGGTAATTTTATAGTATTTGGAATTGGGAATTATAAGGTTTTTCATCATGGGCACAAGTGAAAGGCCACATGCTCTTTTTAGAACTGTGATGTTTCAAATGTGCATTTAAACTAAATTCATTGAGCTCTTGCTATTCATCATATATTGTCAGACTAAAAATATAAAAAAAACAAGAAATATTATTCCTTCATATGAAGAACTCACAGTATAGTGTGGGAAACTATATTGTTAACAGATAAACTGTGATTCAGTGTGATAACTGCTATAAATAAAGTGTAATGCTTTAGAGAACCTAAAAGATGGAACAACTTTCAGAGAGGCAGGAAAGGTTCATACAGTCAGAACAATTTAGAATTTATATTTGTGGTCTTGAAAATAGTTATTTCCAAAACTATTATGCAAAAGGAGCCATGTGGGGAAACTGTTTAAAAATACTGATTATAGGAGAGGAGCCAAGATGGCAGAACAGCATGGAAGCTTTTTGTGTGTCTCGCGTCCATAAAATAACAGCCAGACCAACGCTAAATCATCCTACACACCTAGAAAACCAATTGGAAGATTAACACAACAATTTGCACAACCTGAACCACAGAATTCAGCAGGTATGTAACACGAAGAGCTGAACTTGAGGAGCAAGAAGCCCTGAAAGGTAGGGAACCCCTTTTGCATGTGGAGAGAGGACAGAGACTGGGGAGAGGGGGAGCATACAGGAAAATCACCCCTCCCCAAAAGCAGCTGGAGAGAAAGTGGAAAATTGGAAATGGCCGCAGGGCTAAACTAAAAAGGGAGAAAGGAGAAAGGAGAGGGTTTAAATTCCATTAGGACTGTAAACAAGGGGAGCGCAAAGGCTGCAACTCCACAGCTTGATACCTGACAGTGCTCTGGTGGGAAAGGTGAATCCCCAGGAACAGAGTGGGGTCCGGGAGGTTCTTGGGCTACACGGGGAAAGCGGTTTGACTGCTGGAAGGACATTTGGTAGAGACTGTTGAAGCCACCTGGTCCCAGCAGACCCCGGAAGGCAGACACATTCACTGGTGCTGGGACAAGGTTGTTGAGGGTGAAGCCTAGTGTCAGATGTGTGTTGTGATTTTCCATGGTCCCTGAAACACTGAGGCTACACTGTCTCGCCATTTTTTGGAGGGGCAGGATGGCAGCTGGCTGCAGTCTCGGGTCACTGTCAATAGCAGGATCCAGCGGGCCATAGCTAATTCGGCCATCGCTTGGTGAGACCCTCCCACAGAGGGGCGGAGCGGGTCAAAGCCACAGTCCTTTGGAAGTAAGGGACCCAGAGAAAACAACCACATCTGAGACAAAACTTGGGAGAGAGGTACTCCCCAGGGCCTGGTCACAGAGAGTGGAAAAGTGGGGAGTGGATGAGAGCTGAAGACGGATAACTGGTGCATGATGCTGATCTGGGAGAACAGACTGGGTGGCACCATTTTTCACCGCTCCCACGCATGCGCACTGATGAGCATTACAACAATCCACCCCAGTAGGCTACCAGCACCATCTAGTGGAGAGCGGATCTGTTGCACTGAGCCCCACCCAACTGGGCCAATTTTGCTCTTCAGGAACACAAACCTCACTGCCGGCTTAATCTATGGACTATAAAGAGCTACTTTGACCTACCTCTAGAGGAAAACAAAGCAATTTCAGTCCTACTTCAATCTGTTAGCAGGTACATCTACTCAATTTTTCTCTCTCTTTTTCCTTTTTCTCTTTTACAATTCTTTTCTTTTTCTTGAATACAGAAAGAGAAATAACTCATTTTTATTTTCAATTTTTATTAAAAATATCTTTAATTTTTATTACTGTATTTTTTACTTTTGTGTAAATTTTCTCAAATTATACTTCCATCATTTTATTTTAGTCTACTTCAGTGTACTCACCTTTTCAAATTTTCAAACAATTTCCTTTTTTTTAATTTCTTTTTTTCTTTTAAAAATATTTTTATTTAATTGTTACTACTATATTTTTTGCTTTTATGTAAATTTTTTAAAATTCTATCTTACTCCCATCATTTGATTTCAGTGTACTATAGTGTATTCACTTTTTCAAATTTTCAAACGATTTCTTTTTTTTGCCTTTTCCTTTTTTCTTTTTTATCTTTTTTCCTTTTCTTTTTTCTTAAATACATAAAATGAAAAATTTGTATTTCTTTTTAATTTTTATTAAAAATATTTTTCTATACTTTTTTCTACTATTCTCTATTTTCAACTATTCTCTATACTATTCTCTACTTTTGTGTATTTTAATCTACTTTAGTGTATTTTTTTCCAAATTCCCAAACGATTTCCTTTTTTTTCTTTCCTCCCCCCCTTTTTTATTTGTTTTGGTTTTTTTTGTTTGTTTCTCTAATCTGTCAAACCACTTTCTACACCCAGACCAAAACACACCTAGAATCTAGCATCATCTATTACATTTTTGTGTGGGTGTGTTTTTGATTTTTAATTTTAATATTTTTTTAACTTTAATTTTTTTAATTCCAATTTTTCTACCTCATTAATTCCTTTTATCCCTTCAAAATGACCAAATGAAGGAATTCATCCCAAAAGAAAGAGCGTGAAGAAACAACAGCCAGAGATTTAACTAACACAGACACAAAGCAAGATGTCTGAACCAGAATTTAGAACCATGATAATAAGAATACTAGCTGCAGTCAAAAATAAATTAGAATCCCTTTCTGCAGAGATAAAAGAAGTAAAAAATAGCCAGAATGAAATAAAAAATGTTGTAACTGAGCTGCAATCACAGATGGATGCAGCAGCGGCAAGGATGGACGAGGCGGAACAGAGAATCAGCGATATAGAGATAAACTTACAGAGAATAACGAAGGAGAGAAAAAGAGGGAGATTAAGGCAAAAGAGCACGATTTAGGAATTAGAGAAATCAGTGACATATTAAAAAGGAACATCAAAATCTTAGGGGTCCCAGAGGAGGGAGGGAGAGAAAAAGGGGTAGAAGGGTTATGTGAGCAAATCATAGCAGAAAACTTTCCTAACCTGGGGAAAGACACAGACATCAAAATACAGGAAGCACAGAGAACCCCCATTAGATTCAACAAAAACCAACCATCAGCAAGGCATATCATAGTCAAATTCACAAAATCCTCAGATAAGGAGAGAATCATGAAAACAGCAAGGGAAAAAAGTCCCTAACCTACAAGGGAAGACAGATCACGTTTGCAGCAGACCTATCCACAGAAACCTGACAGGCCAGAAACGAGTGGTGGGATATATTCAGTGTGCTGAATCAGAAAAGTATGCAGCCAAGAATTATTCCTGTATTATCTCATTTGATCTTCGTAACAATCTAATAGGCACTTTCCCCATGACTCCAAAGAAGGAAAATGAGTCAAGGCAGGCCAACCAATGTGCCCACCTGGGCTCATGTAATGATACTGGAGCAGACATCAACAACTCAAAGCAGCAGGCTTGCCAGGACCCAGCTTGATCTCACCTGCTCAAGTCTGTCTTTCCTACCACTGGGTAGCTGGGTGGTCCCAGACACTGAGCTGACCTCTCTATAAGGTGATGCTAGTGAAACACAAATCAAAAGCCAGGACACAGTCACACAGTGAGAGGGACAAAGGGAACACTGGCCCATCTGAGGAGTGGGAAGGCAAGTGCTCCTGGAGTGCTGAGTAAGCATATTGCCCTAAAAGAATCATAAGCGAGTGATTCAGTAAGTGTGTGTGAGGGTCAGGTCCTAGGATCTAACATTTTGGGGAAGGTATTTGGGGCAGCTTCTTTCTCATTTTCAACTTGATGTATGCAGTCAGATGCTGGCTCTGCTACTTACCAGGCACATAACCTTGGACACATACTTCATTTCTCTTTGTCAATTTTCTCATCCATAAAGTGGGCCTAATAACTGCACCTACATTTGAGGGCTGCAAGGATACATAGTATGTAAAGTACCCAGAACTAGAGTTAGCCACACTGGTGTTTCTGTAATTAAACTTTTATTGAAACACAGCCACACTCTCATTATATATTGTCTATGCCCCTTTGATGTTACAACAGTGGAATGAGGTAGTTGTGATAAACATTCATTCTCTGGACCTTTATAGGAAAAATAACCCTGGCTGAGAACATTGCTGGAGCATAGGTACTCAAGGTATTATTTGAACCCAAACTCACTTCCAGAATGGTAAGCCTGAGTATGTGCACAAAGATAGAAACAAAAGTATTGACTATGGTGGTAACAAATGTGAAACAACAATGTCAATTAATAAGAAGCTGATTATATAAATTATAATATGTCCATGTTATGGAACACTATACAGATATTAAAAAGGAATGAAGGAAAATTTGTGTATATACACTGTGTATGCCAACATATAAATATCTCCAAGATCTTTAAATGAGCCAAAATCATCAAATGGATAGGTACAGTGATATATGCAATATAATCTCATTATGTTACCAAAAGAACACACACAAAAAAACAAAAACTATGTGTATGTACAGAAAAGGCTATATAGTACCACAGAAGTACTGAGGAAATTTCACTTTTAATATATATAGTTCTGGGGGTGCCTGGGTCGCTCAGTCAGTTAAGTGTCCAACTCTTGGTTTTGGCTTAGGTCATGAACTCATGGTTCATGGGATCAAGCCCCGCATTGGGCTCTGCACTGATAGCACAAAGCCTGCTTGGGATTCTCTCTCTCCCGCTCTCTCTGCCCCTTCCCTGCTTGCACACTCTCTCTCTCAAAATAAATAAGTAAACTTAAAATATAT
>NW_024412416.1:28642796-28680379 GCF_014898765.1 Herpailurus yagouaroundi | reverse complement strand
ATGATCAAGTGGGATTCATTCCTGGGATGCAGGGCTGGTTCAACATTTGCAAATCAATCAACGTGATACATCACATTAATAAAAGAAAAGATAAGAACCATATGATCCTGTCAGTCGATGCAGAAAAGGCCTTTGACAAAATTCAGCATCCTTGCTTAATAAAAACCCTCGAGAAATTCAGGATAGAAGGAACATACTTAAAGATCATAAAAGCCATTTATGAAAAGTCCACAGCTAACATCATCCTCAATGGGGAAAAACTGAGAGCTTTTTCCCTGAGATCAGGAACACGACAGGGATGTCCACTCTCACCGCTGTTGTTTAACATAGTGTTGGAAGTTCTAGCATCAGCAATCAGACAACAAAAGGAAATCAAAGGCATCCAAATTGGCAAAGATGAAGTCGAGCTTTCGCTTTTTGCAGATGACATGCTATTATACATGGAAAATCTGATAGACTCCACCAAAAGTCTGCTAGAACTGAATCATGAATTCAGCAAAGTTGCAGGATACAAAATCAATGTACAGAAATCAGTTGCATTCATATACACTAATAATGAAGCATCAGAAAGACAAATAAAGAAACTGATCCCATTCACAATTGCACCAAGAAGCATAAAATACCTAGGAATATATCTAACCGAAGATGTAAAAGACCTATATGCTGAAAACTATAGAAAGCTTATGAAGGAAATCGAAAAAGATATAAAGAAATGGAAAAACGTTCCGTGCTCATGGATTGGAAGAATAAATATTGTCAAAATGTCAATACTACCCAAAGCTATCTACACATTCAATGCAATCCCAATCAAAATTGCATGAGCATTCTTCTCGAAACTAAAACAAGCAATCCTAAAATTCATATGGAACCACAAAAGGCCCCGCATAGCCAAAGTAATTTTGAAGAAGACCAAAGCAGGAGGCATCACAATCCCAGACTTTAGCCTCTACTACAAAGCTGTCATCATCAAGACAGCATGGTATTGGCACAAAAACAGACACATAGACCAATGGAATAGAACAGAAACCCCAGAACTAGACCCACAAACGTATGGCCAACTCATCTTTGACAAAGCAGGAAAGAACATCCAATGGAAAAAAGACAGTCTCTTTAACAAATGGTGCTGGGAGAACTGGACAGCAACATGCAGAAGAATGAAACTAGACCACTTTCTCACACCATTCACAGAAATAAACTCAAAATGTATAAAGGACCTGAATGTGAGACAGGAAACCATCAAAACCCTAGAGGAGAAAGCAGGAAAAGACCTCTCTGACCTCAGCCGTAGCAATTTCTTACTTGACACATCCCCAAAGGCAAGGGAATTAAAAGCAAAAATGGACTACTGGGACCTTATGAAGATAAAAAGCTTCTGCACAGCAAAGGAAACAACCAACAAAACGAAAAGGCAACGAACGGAATGGGAAAAGATATTTGCAAATGACATATCGGACAAAGGGATAGTATCCAGAATCTATAAAGAGCTCACCAAACTCCACACCCGAAAAACAAATAACCCAGTGAAGAAATGGGCAGAAAACATGAATAGACACTTCTCTAAAGAAGACATCCGGATGGCCAACAGGCACATGAAAAGATGCTCAACGTCGCTCCTTATCAGGGAAATACAAATCAAAACCACACTCAGATATCACCTCACGCCAGTCAGAGTGGCTAAAATGAACAAATCAGGAGACTATAGATGCTGGAGAGGATGTGGAGAAATGGGAACCCTCTTGCACTGTTGGTGGGAATGCAAAGTGGTGCAGCCACTCTGGAAAGCAGTGTGGAGGTTCCTCAGAAAATTAAAAATAGACCTACCCTATGACCCAGCAATAGCACTGCTAGGAATTTACCCAAGGGATACAGGAGTACTGATGCCTCGGGGCACTTGTACCCCAATGTTTATAGCAGCACTCTCAACAATAGCCAAATTATGGAAAGAGTCTAAATGTCCATCAACCGATGAATGGGTAAAGAAATTGTGGTTTATATACTCAATGGAGTACAACGTGGCAATGAGAAAGAACAAAATATGGCCCTTTGTAGCAACATGGATGGAACTGGAGAGTGTGATGCTAAGTGAAATCCTGAGAAACTTAACAGAAACCCATGGGGGAGGGGAAGGGAAAAAAAAAAGGTTAGAGTGGGAGAGAGTCAAAGCATAAGAGACTCTTAAAAACTGAGAAAAAACTGAGGGTTGGTGGGGGGTGGGAGGGAGGGGAGGGTGGGTGATGGGTATTGAGGAGGGCACCTTTTGGGATGAGCACTGGGTGTTGTATGGCAACCAATTTGACAGTAAATTTCATATATTGAAAAATAAATAAAAGGTGATTTATAGAACAAAAAAAAAATGCAACTGATGGAATGGGAGAAGATACTTGCAAATGACATATCAGATAAAGGGTTAGTATCCAAAATCTACAAAGAACTTGTCAAACAATGCCCAAAAAAGAAATAATCCAGTGAAGAAATGGGAAAAGACATGAATAGACAGTTCTCCAAAGAAGACATCCAGGTGGCCAACAGACACATGAAAAAATGCTCAACATCACTCATCATCAGGGAAATACAAATCAAAACCACAATGAGATACCACCTTACATCTGTCAGAATGGCTAACATTAACAAGTCAGGCAACAACAGATGTTGGCAAGGATGCAGGTAAGGAGGATCTCTTTTGCATTGTTGGTGGGAATGCAAGCTGGTGCAGCCACTCTGGAAAACAGTATAGAGGTTCCTCAAAAAACTAAAAATAAAACTACCCTACGACCCAGCAATTGCACTACTAGGCATTTATCCAAGGGATACAGGTGTGCTGTTTCGAAGGGACACATGCACCCCCATGTTTATAGCAGCACTATCAACAACAGCCAAAATATGGAAAGAACCCAAATGTCCATCGATGGATGAATGGATAAAGAAGTGGTATATATATACAACGGAGTATTATTTAGCAATCAAAAAGAATGAAATCTTGCCATTTGCAACTACATGGATGGAACTGGAGGGTATTTTGCTCAGTGAAATTAGTCAGAGAAAGACAAAACTCATATGACTTCACTTATATGAGGACTTTAAGAGACAAAACAGATGAACATAGGGAAGCAAAACAAAAATAATATACAAACATGGAGGGGGACAAAACAAAACAGACTCATAAATGTGGAGAACAAATAGGGTTGCTGGAGGGGTTGTGGGAGGGGGGATGGGCTAAATGGGTAGGGGCATTAAGGAATCTACTGAAATCATTGCTTTAATATATAGTAACTAGTTTGGATGTAAATTTTAAATAATAAAAAATAAAGTTAAAAAAAAATACTGATTATAGGCACCTCACTCGGGTAGTCTTATTTTTAGTAGGTTAGCATTTCAGGTGATTCTGCAATGGGTCATAGATCTCACTTTGGAAAACATTGAGATAAATATTTATGAATTGGAATCCTACTTGAGATCCCAGAACTGTTGTATCATTTAACTAAATGATTTTAAATAATTTTGAAAGAAGTGTGGTTATCAAAAGGGCATTTTGATATGTTAATAGCATTTAATGAGTATACATTAAATTTTTGACTCATTGAAATTTTGTTATTTGTGGGAGTGTCTGTTAAAAGTCACTGGTTTTGGGTAATATTTAAATTTTTTTGCAACAAAATTCAGTTTCACAGAAAGCCAACAAAATATAAAATGATATATTAAAGAATGGGTTTGGATAGATAATTTTTTGCCTTATAGGAGCTGATGAAAATCATTAACAAAAGTTTCTGAACATGTATATCAACATAAGCAAATATATGTAAACAAAAATGTAGTTTGAGTTGCAAGATTTTGGAAACAGGCAAATCACAATTGTGGATTGCCTTGTTCTTCATTCAGTCTTTTTTTTCTTTCTTTTGAATTTTTTTTTTTTTTAGTTGAAGTATACTGACACAATTTTATATTAGTTTCAGGTGTACAGCATAGTGACTTGAAATTGTATACGTTATAAAATGCTCACCACCCTTAAATGTAGCTATTATCTGTCACCACACAAAGTTATTACAATATTATTGACTGTATTCCCTATGCTGTACTCTTCATCCCAGTAACTTATTTTATGACTGAAAGTTTTTACCTCTAAATCTCCTTCTAGTTCCACCCATCCCCCCCCATCCCTCTTCCCTCTGGCAGACACTAGTTCTCTGTGTTTACAAGTCTTTTTCTACTTGTTTTGTTTTGTAGATTCCACATATAAGTGAAATCGTATTTGTCTTTCTCTGACTTATTTTAATACCCTCTTGGTCAATCCACGTTGTCATGAATAGCAAGATTTCATTATTTTTTGTTGCAGAATAGTAGTTCAACCTCTATATACACCACGTTTTTTTTTTTTTAATCCATTCATCTATTTATGGATTTAGGTTGGCTATTGTAAATAATGCTGTAATAAACATACAAGTCCATATATTGTCTCAAATTAGTGTTTTCATTTTCTTTGGGTAAGTACCCAGAATTGTAATTACTGGGTCAGTGGTATTTCTATTTTAATTTTTTGAAGAAATTCCGTACCATTTTCTACAGTGGTCACACCAATTTATTTTCCCACCAGGAATGCACAAAGGATCCCTTTATTCCACATCCTTCTCAAAACTTCTTATTGTTACTTCTTGTCTTTTTGATTAGCCATCCTAGATAATGTAAGATTATATCTCATTGTGGTTTTGATTTACATTTCTTTGATAGTAATGCTGAGCATCTTCTCATGTGTGTCTCTTTGCCGGCTGTATATCATCTTTGGAGAACTATTCAGGACCTCTGCCCATTTTTTAATCAGAGTATTGGGGAGTTTTGGTGTTGGGTTGTATAAGCTGTTTATATATTTTGAATGTTAACCATTTGTTGGATATATCATTTGCACAGATCTTCTCCATTCAGTAGATTGCCTTTTCATTTTGTTGATGGTTTCCTTTGCTGTGCAAAACCTTTTTATTTTGATGTAGTCCCAATAATTTATTTTTGCTTTTGTTTTCTTTGCCTTGGGAGACATATGTAGAGAAATATTGCTAATATTGATGTCCAAGAGATGACTGTCTGTGTTTTTGTTGTTTTTGTTTTTAGGAGTTTTGTAGTTTCAGGTCTTCCATTAGATATTTAATCCATTTTGAGTTTATCTTTGTATATGGCATAACATAGTCATCTAGTGTCATTATTTTGCATGTAGCTGTCCAGGTTTTTTAATACCATTCTTAGAAGAGACTCTCCTTTCCCCATTGTATATTCTTGCCTCCTTTGTCATAGACTAATTGAGCATATAAACATGGATTTATTTCTGGTCTCTCATTTCTATTCCATTGATCTATGTGTCTGTTTTTGTGTCCATACCATACTGTTTTGATTACTGTAACTTTGTAGTATACTACAAAACTGGGATTGTGTAGTATACTAGAAAACTGGGATTGTGATACCTCCAGCTTTGTTCTTTCTCAAGGTTATTCTGGCTATGGGGCGAATTTTGTGGTTCCGTACAAATTTTAGGATTGTTTGTTCTGGTTCTGTGAAAAATGCTCTTGGTATTTTGAAAGAGATAGCATTGAATTTATAGACTGCTTTGGATGGCATTATGGACATTTTAACAGTATTCTTCCAATCCGTGATAAGGGTATATGTTTACATTTATTTGTGTTGTCTTCAGTTTCTTTCATCAGTGTCTTATAGTTTTCAGAGTACAGGTCTTTCAGCTCTTTGGTTAGTTTTATTCCTAAGTATTTTATTATTTTTGGTGTGATTATAAGTGGGATTTTTTTTCTTAATTTCTTTTTCTGCTACTTTGTTGTTAGTATATAGAAACACAACAGTTTTCCTTATATTTAAAAAAAATTTTTTTTTAATGTTTACTTATTTTTGCGGCAGAGAGAGAGAGGGATACACAGGATTGGAAGCAGGATCCGGGCTCTGAGCTGTCAGCACAGAGCCCAACGCAGGGCTCAAACCCACAAACCATGAGATCATGACCTGAGCCGAAGTTTGACGCTTATCCAAGTGAGCCACCCAGGCGCCCCAACACTCTTCCTTATATTAATTTCTGTATCCTATAATGTAACTGAATTCATTTATTAGTTCTAATGGGCTTTTTTGGTAGAGCCTTTAGGGTTTTCAATACATAGTATCATATCATCTGCAAATAGTGACAGTTTTCTTTCTTACCCAATTTGGATGCTTTTTAGTTCTTTCTTTTATCTGTTTGCTATGGCTAGGACTTCCAGTATTATGTTGAATAAAAGTGGTGAGAGACTTGTTTCTATTGAGAGTTTTCAGCTTTTCACCATTGAGTATGATATTACCTGTGGGTTTTTTATATGTGGCCTTTATTATGTTGAGTTATATTTCCTCCACATCCACTTTGCCGAGAGTTTTTGTCATGAGCGGATGTTGAATTTTGTCAGATGCTTTTTCTGCTTCTACTGAGGTGATATTTTATCCTTCATTTTGTTAATGTGGTTGTATCATGTTGATTGATTTGCAAATATTGATCCATCCTTACATTTCTGGGGAAAATTGTAGTTGATCATCATGGTTGGTGATACTCTTAATGTATGTTGAAATCAGTTTGCTAATATTTGTTGATGATTTTTGCATCTGTGTTCATCAAGGATATTGGCCTATCAAATTTTTTGTGATGTCTTTATCTGGTTTTGGTATCAGAGTAATGCTGGCCTAATGAAATGAATTTGGATTTTTTTTTTTCTATTTTGAAATAGTTTGAGAAGAATAGTTATTAACTCTTTTTTTAATAATTTGGTGAAATTCACCTAGGAAGTCATCTGGTCCTAGACCTCTGTTTATTGGGAGTTTTTTGATTGCTGATTCAATTTTGTTACTAGTAATTAGTCTGTTTGGATTTTCTGTTTCTTCCTTATTCAAGGTTAGAAAATTGTATGTTTCTAGAAATTTATCCATTTCTTCTAGGTTGTCCAATTGGTGGCATATAATTTTTCATAGTAGTCTCTTACAAAATTCTTTTCGTTTCTATGCTATTGGTTGTAACTTCTCTTTCATTTCTGATTTTGTTATTTTGAATCCTTTTGATGAGTCTGTCTAAAGGTTTATCAATTCTTTTTTATCTTTTCAAAAACCAGCTCTTAATTTCATTGATATTTTCTACTTTTCTATCTCTATTTCATTTATTTCTGTTCTATTTTGTCTGAGTTACTTTCTTCTACTAACTTTGGGTTTTGTTTGTTCTTGTTTTTCTAGTTCCTTTAGGTATAAGATAGGATGGCTTATTTGAGAATTTTCTTGATTCTTTTTAAAAAAAAATTTCTTTTTAACGTTTATTTTTATTTTTGAGATGGAGAGAGACAGAGCATGAACGGGGGAGGGTCACAGAGAGAGGGAGACACAGAATCTGAAACAGGCTTCAGGCTCTGAGCTGTCAGCACAGAGCCCGACACGGGGCTCGAACTCACGGACCGCGAGATCATGACCTGGGCCAAAGTCGGACGCTTACCCGACTGAGCCACCCAGATGCCCCAAATTTTCTTGATTCCTTTTTTTTTTTTTTTTAATTTTTTTTCAACGTTTTTTATTTTATTTTTGGGACAGAGAGAGACAGAGCATGAACGGGGGAGGGGCAGAGAGAGAGGGAGACACAGAATCGGAAACAGGCTCCAGGCTCCGAGCCATCAGCCCAGAGCCTGACGCGGGGCTCGAACTCACGGACCGCGAGATCGTGACCTGGCTGAAGTCGGACGCTTAACCGACTGCGCCACCCAGGCGCCCCCAAATTTTCTTGATTCTTAAGAAAAGCCTGTATCATTATAAACGTCCCTCATAGAACTGCTTTTATGACTCCCAAAGATTTTCAACTTTATGTTACCATTTTCCTTTGTCTGCATATATTTTTTAATTTTCTCCTTGTTTTCTTCATTGACCCATTGGTTGTTTAATATCATTTTGTTTAGTTTGCACGTGTTTTGGTTTTTTTTTCCCCAGCTTTCTTAATTAATTTCTAATTTCATACCATTGTGCTCAGAAAAGATACTTGATGTGATTTCCATCTTAAATCTATTGAGACTTATTTTATGGCCTAACATGTGATCTGTCCTGGAGAGTGTTCCATGTGCCCTCAAAAAGTACATATATTCTGCTGATTTGGGAAGAAATATTCTGCATCTACTAAATTCATCTGATCTGTTGTGTGGTTCAAAACCACTGAAGTCTGTTTTCTCTGATGTAAGTATTGCTGCACCAGGTTTTGGGGGGTATGGGGGAGTGGGGAACTGATATTTGCATGGAATATCTTTTTTCATTCTCTCACTTTTCAGTAGGCTGTATGTGTCTTGGGTCTGAAGTGAATCTCTTGTAGGCAGCATGTAGATGGACTTACCTTTTTTATCCATTCAGTCATTCTGTGTCTTTTCATTGGAGCATTGAGTTCATTTACATTTGAAGTAATTATTGATAGGTATGTAAGTATTGTTTTTTGGTAATTGTTTTCTGTTTTTGTGGTTCTTTCCTGTTCTCTTGCTCTCTTCCATAATGATTGATGACTTTTTTTAGTGCTCTGCTTGTATTCTTTTCTCTTTTTTGTGTATCTTCTATATTTTTTTGGTTTTTGGTTGTTATGAGGTTCATATATAACATCCCAGATATATAACACATTTAAAGACACATTTTCACTCTACCTCCCCACATTAAACTTTCATACTAGGTTTATAAGTGATTGATCTACCAACTTTATTATGTGTTTACCAGTAAAATTTTTCCCTTTCATAATTTTCTTCTACTCATAGCCTTTTCTTTTCTGCTTAAAGAAATCCCAATTAAAAAAATAAATTAAAAAAAAAAAGAAATCCCCTTAACATTTCTTATAGGCCAGTTTAGTGATGATGAACTCCTTTAGCTTTTTTTTTTTTTTTTTTTTTTAAATATCTCTCCATAAATTCTGAATAACAGTCTTGCTGGGTAGAGTATTCTTGGTTGTAGGTTTTTTTCTTTCAGCACTTTGTATATATCACTGCCACTCCCTTCTTACCTACAGAGTTTCTGCTGAAAAGTTAGTTGATAGCCTTATGGAGTTCCCTTGTACAAAACTAGTTGCTTTTTCTCTTTCTTCTTTTAAGTCTCTCTCTTTATCTTTAATTTTTGACATTCTATGTTATGTGTCTTCATGTGAACCTCCTTGGTTCATCTTTTTTCAGGCTTTCTGTACTTGGACCTGGGTATCCAACATCCTTGAACCTGGATGTCCATTTCCTTCCCCAGGTTAAAGAAGTTTTCAGCTATCGTATTTTCAGATAATTTTTTTGCCCCTTTCTCTCTCTCTTCTCCTTCTTGGATCACTATAATGTAAATGTTAGTATGCTTATTGCTGTCTCAGAGGTATAACCTAACCTTGTTGTTATTGTTTTTAATTCTTTTTTTCTTTTTGCTGTTCCATTATTTTGCTTTCCGTTATTCTGTCTTAGCTACTGCTATCTAGCTGCTTCTAGATAGCTTCTAGACATCCTCTAATCTGCTGTTAATTCCTTCTAGTGTTTATTTTATTTCAGTCATTGTATTCTTAAGCTTTGATTGGTTCTTTTTATATTTTCCATCCCTTTGTTGAAGTTCTAAGTTCATCCACTCTTTTCTCAAGTCCCATGAGGATCTCTATGATTATTACTTTCAACTCTTTATCAGCTAGATTACATTTCTCTGTTTCACTTAGTTCAAAAGTTGTTTTGTCTTATTTCATTTGGAATATATTCCCTGGCCTTCTCATTTTGTTTCACTTTCTGTGTTTGTTTCTATGAATTAGGTGGAACACCTACGTCTTCCAGTCTTGAAGGTATGGCCATGTATAGGAACATCCCCTGCATAGACTGTATGTCTGGAAACGTAGGCTGGCTGGCTGGAGATATAGCAGGTGCGGGATGAAGATCTGGGGGCAGTCTGTGTCAGGGGTACCCTGATGGTCCAGTTGAACAGCCACAAATCTGGCTGCTCCATGCAGGGGGCCCTGTCATAACAGCTGGCGCTAGAGCAAGCACAGGCCAGGGTGTCCCCAGGATACTCCACATCAGGGCCATTTTGGCAAGAGGGCTGAAGCTGTAGTCAGTGCAGGCTAGGGGTGTCCCACTACCTGCTACACTGGGGTAGCTTTGTTGGGAGGGCTAGAGCTGGGATGTTTGGAGGCAGTGGTGCCATCTTAGGTATGTAACTGCAACTGGTGTTGGCTAGGGGCCCAGGACTCACCAAGGTAGCAGGCCACCTAGAGTGCCCAGACCCTGCTTCCCTCTATACTATCAAGGTTGAGGAGAAACATAAACAGTGGTGTTCACCAGCACCTCTGGCAACTCAGAGAGTTCTAGCTATTCCTTCACTGGTGGACACTCTAGGGTAGTAAATGGGTTTCCTTCAATTCTAGTCTAGTTTCCCTTTAATCCGCAGCTTTTTCCTGTGTCCTAGGGTGGGCAAATCTTCTGGTCCCTCAGTACTGTCCCTCACCACTGCATTTCACAGCATTGGGGGTCATGTTCCTGTCATTACCATGTTTTTGTCTCTCCTACCCCTCTCTATGTGGTACCTCTGTCTTTTATACAGAAACTGTTCAGTCAGTCCTCAGTTCTTTGGGCAAAATTGCTCCATATGTAGGTATAGATTTGGTATGTTGATGGGTGGAGGGGAATTCAGAGTCTTCCTACACCACCATCTTGGACCTCCCTCCCCATTAGGTTTTTTCTTTTTTTTTTTTTTTAATTTTTTTTTTTCAACATTTATTTATTTTTGGAACAGAGAGAGACAGAGCATGAACGGGGGAGGGGCAGAGAGAGAGGGAGACACAGAATCAGAAACAGGCTCCAGTCTCCGAGCCATCAGCCCAGAGCCTGACGCGGGGCTCGAACTCACGGACCACAAGATCGTGACCTGGCTGAAGTCGGACGCTTAACCGACTGCGCCACCCAGGCGCCCCGGTTTTTTCTTTTTTTAACGTAAGCTCTACACCAAACATGGGGCCTTGAACTCTTGACTCCAAGATCAAGAGTCGCATGCTCCACTGAGCCATCTAGGCCCCCCTCCCATTTGGTTTTTTACATAGATGACCGTTATCATCTGCAAGTATTGACAATTTTGTCTCCTGTCCATTCTTATATCTTGTATTTTCTTTGTGACACATTAATGGTGTCTGTTTTGGCCAGGCCTCTAGTCTGCAGAGGAAGCATCAGCAGTGAGAGCAGGTTTCCTGGAGTGGGTCTCAGTCTAAGAGGGATGCACCTGAAATTCCTTCATTAAGTGTGATTTTGTGTTAGTGAATCATCCTTGAATTCCTGAACTCCCATGATGGTTCTGTTATTTTTTACTACTATTTTTTTTTTTTTTAAATAAGCTCTACACCCAACATGGTGCTCAAACTAAAGACCCTGAGATGAAGAGTTGCATGCCCCACCAACTGAGCCAACCCCTGGGTTAGCTATTTTTTAATTTAGAATTTTTCATTTTTATTCTTTGATGAACTTTTTTTATGTCTTTATCTGGTTTTAGAAGCAATGTTATATTAGCTTATAACCCAAATAACATATCTAGTTCTTTTTTTTAAGTTTTATTTATTTATTCTGAGAGAGAACGAGTGGAGGGGTGGATAAACAGGGAGAAAGACAGTCCCAAGCAGGCTCCGCAGTGGCAGCACTGACCAGGGGTTCGAACTCATGAACCATGAGAGATCATGACCAGAGCTGAAACCAAGAGTTGGATGCTTAACCGACTGAGCCACCCAGGTGCCCCAGATATCTAATTCTTTAAAGCTTAGCACCAGCCCTCAGGGTTTGAGGGTTCTTGAGAGCATCTTTGGTTACCATTTCAATTTCTTTCATGACTATTGAACTATTATTCATGGGGTTATTTAAAATTGAGTACTTTTTTATTTTATAGCCAGTGATACTTAATTAAATTTTGTATATATGTTCCTGTATGTATATTCTAAAGAGCCTTTTTCAGTTGAATGTTTGAACAAGGCCATAAGTCCAAAATTGTGGCATAGTTGATCAGGTGTTTCTTTGTTAATGCTCATAACTTAAACTTACTAAATATCCTTCCAGTAGATGAGCCAAATGGCCGAAGCTGGCTGGAGCAGCATGTTGTTCATCAGTACTGGACAGCCAGATCCTCAAGGTTTCCTCATAGTTTACATTTGCACTCCAATTTAGCCTCTGTCTGGTAAGAAGCTAAGTTTTTCATTTAATGTGTTAATAGAATAAACTTTGATATTTTAATATTTGCTTTAAATTTGTGGTTTAAATCGAGTACTTCCCTGAAATTTAAACTTGTTTTTTTTAAACAATTCTAATTGAACATAGTTTTAAATTATTTAATTATTTTTAAAATGAGATTAATTATTTAATTATAATCTGTCTTTTGACTTATTTTCGAAGTGAGTGGATTGGTTTAAATTAGCCCATTTATTTGATTTCTGTTTTAATGCACTTATTACAAAATTACAATTACTATTTGCCCAAACAATACACAGTTTTAAGCATTTGACTCAGATGTAATATAATATATATATTATTATATATATATAATATAATAATTGGAATTATTCTCAAAGTACTTCTCTTAGAGTATTACAGTTGACATGTAGAAATGAGTATGGGAGGGCATTTAAAGCATATTATGTTTATTTGCCTTATTAATTACTTGTTAAATTACCACTAAATGCATATATATTTTTTTAATGTTTATTTATTTTGAGGGAGAGGAAGAGAGCACACAAGGGCGGGGGGGGGGGGGTGTCAGAAAGAGGGAGAGAGAATCCGAAGCAGGCTCCACACTGTCAGCACAGATGTCAAGAGTCAGACTCTTAACCAGCTGAGCCACTCAGTCTCCCCTAAATGCATATATTCCTTAAGGCATGTAATTTTACTTCATGAGAAACCTTTTCATTGACATTTGTTGTTTACTGTCTAATAGGGACCAACACTTGTATAGCAGTGACCCATTATATGTTCCTGATGACAGAGTTTTTGTTACTGAGACACAGGTTATTCGGGAAACCTTATGGTAAGATCTATTAACCTAAGTATTAGTGTAGAAGATTTTATTAGTGAGAAGCCAGAATTTTAGTTTATAAGGAAAAGTATTCACAGTTTCTTTACATGCTTTCTAAAAATAGGCCCTTGGGTTTAACCCAAAACTGTTTCTAGTGCTCCCCTACAGGTAGCCTGGGGTCCTCAGTAAACCCATATTTCAGAATTGATTGTGGAGATTATGAGAATTTGGTATGTTTGCTTCTTTCCCATTTTAAATAATTTAGTATATGATTTAATTATATTAAACCATTACTTTTTTAATATCTGAGTTCAAAGAAAGGTTCCTGGTTTGCTAACTGCTCTTAATAGGCAAGAGTTTATCAATGAGAGCCTGTGTCATATACCTGGAAACCAGGAATCTAAGATTTTAGATTGTGTTCACACAAAAATGAAAATGAGAAATGCAACATGTAGTGCTGGTATTACCGAGATTTCTAGGTTATGGTCCTCTCTACCAAAAAGTATATTGACTTTCTTAAAAATGGGAAATCTGTTTGGGCCATCACAAAGAGGAGGAAATACTTTAACAACACTATTTCAACTTCTCTGTAAGATAATGTTGAAATACCCTTGAGTCTTAAGTTAATCAGATAAAAAGATTGATGTCTCTTATTTTCTAATTCTCTGACCTGTTTGCCCCCAACACCCAATTTTGAATCTTTTGTTAAAACTTCTTAGGCATTACTGTAATGAACATTTTTATAGATTTAAACTACATTCATCTTTTTTATTTCATTTCAGGTTACTTTCAGGGGTAAAAAAGCTCTTTATATATCAGTTGATAGATGGGAAGGTAACTGTGAGAAACAGTATTATAGTAACTCATTTGACACATGTAAGTTATTTGTAATTTTTTTAATTAAAATTAAATAAAAGGATTTATGTAAACCCTGGTTATATAACTTTAGAACATTTTGCAATATTAAAATTAGTTATCAAATCTACTTAACGTCCCAAAGACCAAATTAAGTTATGCATCTTTACAATGCTAGAGAATTCTTTAATAGTGTGTGTTATATTCACATTTAGTTTCAATTTACATGTTCTGCTTTTTGTCAGTTCTATATTGGAAAGCCGTATACTATATATTTTTTTGCTTGTAGCATATTTATTTACCTTATAGGTGTTTTTAAAAAGTATAAGCCACAATTCTATATTCTGTAGAAATTAATGTTTGTATTCCTTTGAGTATAAAACTAAATATTCATTTTGTTCTCTACTAAGCATAGTGTTTAAAACAGTCACAAAATAAATATTTTAGTGAAAGAATATGAATTTGAATGTTTATAGAAGACTCCACATGTTTGCGGTTTGCTTCTATTGTAGAGCTGTTTACGATCAGTGCTAGAACAAATAGCAGCATATGGCCAAGTTGTGTTTCGACTCCAGGAATTCATCGATGAAGTCATGGGGCACAGCTCTGAAAGCATGTTACCTGGAAATGGTTCTCTTCCCAAGAAGTTGACTGAAGCTCCCTTTAGAACATACCAGGCTTTCATGTGGGCCCTGTACAAATACTTTATTAGTTTCAAAAAGGAACTTACAGACATTGAGAAGTACATCATCAATAATGGTATTTAAATGTCCTTCCCTTCTACTCATAAGACATGTCATATTTTGAATGCCATCTAGGTTATTAACTGATAAAAGGTTTGAAAATTCTATTGCAAGTAAGTAATAATCATGATAATTTTTAAATCATTTTAAATTTGTATTTTAAGCCATTCCATTCCCTAAAAATCCAAATACTATAGAAAGTTTACAGTGAAATTATTCTTTCTGTGCTATTTCTCCAGTCAAGTACTCAGTTCCCCTCCCCAGAGGCAACCAAGTCATAAGTTTCTTGTGCATCCTTCCAGAAATAATTTAAACATATGCAAGCAATGCATATTCATATATACATACCTTGTAGTCTGTTAACTACTCTCTTCAAATTATTTTCTAATTTAAATTTTGAGGATTATATCATACAAAAATGTAAAGAGCCTCCTCATTCTTTTCTACAAATTCTCTTTTACAAAGATGTATGAATGTATAATAGGCTTATCACCTTTTGTTTGTTGTGGACTTTTTAATTTTATTTTAGAGAGAGAGAACGCAAGCAGTGGGGAGAAGGGCAGAGAGGGAGAGAGAGAATCCCAAGCAGGCTCCATGCTTGGTGTAGAGCCTGATGCGGGGCTCAATCATATGACCCTGGAATCATGACCTCAGCCAAAATCAAGAATTGGATGCTCAATTGACTGAGCTACCCAGGCACCCCCAGCCACCCAACCAATCCCCTTTTGATGAACATTTAGGCTATTTCTGATCTTTTGCTATTGCCAACAGTGCTGTAGTGATAACCACTAACATGTAATTGTACACACGAGCTGCAAGTTATAGCATACATTGTTAATGGAATTGCTAAAGTTAAAGAGTATGTGATAGCATGTGTGATTTTGATACACATCACCACATGGTTTTCCACAGAGAACAGTTGCCAGCAATGTATATGAATACCTGTTTCCTTACACTCTTACCAACAGTGTGCTGTCAAACCTTTTGATCACCAGTATGACAGCTACAAAATGGTAACCAGTGTCAGCTCCCCTCCACCACTTTTATTTTCAACTACTACAAAAAATAGTACCCAGAAGACCTGTATTCTCATCACCCAACTTCCCCAATAACTTCCACCCTTGCATATAGTATGTTATCAAAACTAGGAAATTGACATTGGCACAATACATGTAATTGCTCTGCAGACCTGACATGAGTTTTACCAGTTTTGCAGGTACTTGATATTTTGTGGGGAGAGGAGTAATATCTTTGTGTATAGTTTTGTGACACTTTGTCACATGTATATATTTGTATATCCACTTTCATCTTCAGGATACGGAGCTCTGCCAATCCCATGAAAAAACTGGCTCTTGCTCCCCTTTGTAACAACCATCCCCTCACTAAAACAGTAGTCAACTGTTATCTGTTTATTTGCCCAGTGTAGTTTTAATTTGTATTTTTATGTTAAGAATTGAAGTCGAGTTTAAGAATCACTTTTATTTCCTTTTCCCTGAAATTCAGTTACTTTATACATTATTTTTCTTCAGAGTTGTTTTTTCTTTGGGGAAATTAGCTCCTTATGAAATGAGATTAAAACCCACCACCCTCCAGTTCGCCATATCTTTCTATGACTTACCTTTTATATCATGTTCTGAATGCAGATATGCTTCCTTGCTAGTGAGTTTGATTCCTTGATATTTTGCAGACACTACAATAACTCTTGCAATAGTGGTGGACAAGTTGTCACCTCGACTGGCTCAGCTCAAAGTTCTCCACAAAGTATTTAGTACTGGAGTAGCAGAAGTTCCACCTGACACTCGAAATGTTGTTCGGGCATCTCATCTGCTCAACACACTGTACAAGGCCATTCTTGAATATGACATTGTTGGAGAAGCCTCTGAGCAAACTGTATGTAAGACTTTTGTCCTTTCTAAGTTGTATGACTCCATTCTGTTCAGCCAAAGGAGTGGTGGATAGACTGTCATATAGTTCTTTGTAAAAATGGTACTTAAATCGTGTGTCAGACAGCTGTTCAGAGGGTGTTTTTGTTTTTAAAGAGAGAGTGTGTGAGTGGGGGAGAGTGGCAGAGGGAGGGAGAGAGAATCTTAAGCAGGCTCCTCGCTCAGCACAAGCCTGACACTGGCCTCAATCCCATGACCCTGAGATCATGACTGGAGCTGAAATCAAGAGTTGGGTACTCAACTGACTGAGCCACCTCAGGCATCCTTTTGTTTTGGTTTTGGTTTTGGTTTTGGTTTTTTCAGAGTTTTAAAATTGGCTTCTAAATTCAAGGCTACAGGAAACTAGCTTCTTACCTTTAATCGCCAAGGTCACCAGAAGGATGAAGCAATAACAAAGCAAAGCATAAAAGCAAGATGTGAAAAATGCCTAGCTGACTTATTATAGATATTTGCAGCAACTCTTCCTTGAATAAAAATACAAATCTATTATATAAGGTATCTAGAGTAGTCAAATTCATAGAAACAAAGTAGAATGGTGGCTGCCAGGGACTGGGGAGAGGAGAAAAGAGAAGATATTTAATAGGTACAGAGTTCCAATTTTGCAACATGCCAGAGATCTGTTTTCACAACAATATGAATATACTTAACACTACTGAATTGTACACTTTAAAGTGCTTAAGATAGTATATTTTTGTGTTACCTGTTTTTTGTCACAATTTTTAAAAATACAAATCTAACTGGAGATTTATAATCTAGAAAACTGCAGGTTTGTTTGGTCAGATACACATTTTGTTTGGATGTTTGGATACACATGCACTAGGTATATTTCCTAGTTTGGTGATGTAACTTTTCTCACCATTTTGATACTGCAGTTCAGTATAAAACAGGTTGATTTCTTTCAGCTATGCAGTTTTTTTTTTACTACTTGGAACTATAGTAGAATGAAATCATTTCCTCATTCCAAATGGACATTTTGCTAATAGTGTGCTTTAGATAGGATAAGCGTGCCTCAGTTTGGACTATCCTACTTAGAACTGTTGTTCCTCTTTAACTTTCACTCTCAAGAGAGTCCTGGTATGGACTACAGACAATATGGTCATCTCATATTTAGGTGAGTTTTCATAAGGATTTTATGGAATATGTTTTGGATTTTTAATTTCTTTTTGTCAAAAAACAATTACTTTTGAAAAGGTGTTTCAGAAATGTTTAAACTTCATTTTATCCAGAGACAAGGGGGTTCTGATAGTTGATTGTGCACACTCTGTCCTCAGGTCTCCCTGCTGTTCTCTCTCTGGGTGGAAACAGTAAGACCCTACCTGCAGATTGTGGACGAGTGGATCGTGCATGGGCACCTATGTGACTGCGCTAGGGAGTTCATCATCCAGAGGTTGGGTCCTACACACAGCTCGGGAGACCTGGGGTGCTGCTCATACCTTTTTTCTCTCACAGGAAAATAATGCACTTTTGTAGTTCAGGTGATACTGAGGGAGACCAGTGCAGTGACAGACTACGTTTTTACCATAAACAAGTTGTATTGAATTTTTATAGAAGATGTCAGGAACCAGCCAAAAATATGTCTCCCAAGTTTTATGTCAGTTCACAGC
The DNA here is from genome assembly GCF_014898765.1 of Herpailurus yagouaroundi. NCBI lineage: Eukaryota > Metazoa > Chordata > Mammalia > Carnivora > Felidae > Herpailurus > Herpailurus yagouaroundi. Next base: position 28,662,229 of record NW_024412416.1, on the reverse strand, counting down.
TTTCCTTAGCAAATTCTGCTTTTTAAATGGTAGTGTGTTTATGGTTGGCTGGTATGGTAAAAGGCATATTACTTCCTAAAGAGGGAATTTAGGTGATAATAAGTGGCTTCAACTAATTGCTGTTATAAATTAATCAGTAGGATAAAAGATTTGAAAGTATTACGGAATATGCCTCGAATACATTTATTTTTCCAAATTAGCTGGCTTTTTTAACCTTCTTAATAAAATATTTAGGAAAACAATTAAGGAAAATCATAATTCACTTATGATTTCCCCTTCAGTTAATTGATGTTTCTGAGCAGAATCATACAAACTGCAAATGTAGAACTCTCTTAACTCACTTTTAAGTTATGCACTCTGTTTAGATGTGTGATTTTTATGGATAGCTATCCATTTAACTCATCAGAAAGGAGACTCTTAAGTCCTTACAACTCTGAAAAGGTAACCCTGCTTATACACTGCAGATGTAAATTAGCTAGCCTTCTTTAACTGAATCTCATGTCTGTTATTATATCGTTTTTCATCGATCTTACATGGTAATTTTTGTGAAAATGGGATTCTGGCTGTTATTAAAGGGTGGTGAGTGACCATCACTTGATTGTTAAAAGCATTTCAGTTAAGAATCTGTACGGGACGAAAAAATGTAGAAGTGTAGAGATTACTTTTATAGGAAATGGCAAAATCGGTAAACTTTTATTCTACTTCTAAAGAGAATCAAAGTAATCATATTTTGTTTAATTCTAATTCAAGAAACTTTTTGTCATAGACTCTAAGTCTGAAGTTCTCTTTTGGCCAGCAAAAGAGCAGGACGCAGGATGAAAAGCAAGAGATGGCTAATATCCTGGAAGACAGGAGCCCCAAATAAGGGTCCTTGCCCCGTTTTTATTAAGATCAGAAGGCTTACAAACATGGCGATGGACATGCACAAAGAGAGACTGAATCTGTGAACATTAACTTGTAGACGTGAGGGAAAGGGAGTCTTGAAGATATTTGGGGTTAGGGGTGTGGGTTAATACAAAGCAAAATCCTGACACCAGGGCAGTCAGGCAGGAGGTTGTTTACAGCAGACATGAAGCACCACCTTTGTTTATCTTAGCTAGCCTAGGGGATGAGACTGGTAGGGGAAATAACCTCAGAGTTAACGAGGCAAAAGATTAACGATCTTTTGTTAATCATCTCTCCGGGCTGCTTCAGCTGCAGCCCAACAGTCTGTAGGCCAATTTATCTGTTTACCTAACTTGTTCCTTTCCTCCTGTGAAAGCAGCTTTCTGCTATACTACTAAACTGGGGGGTGCTTCCACCCTGAATATCTAATCTTGTTTATTTCATATGTTCTGTATTGGGGCTTCTGCCCCACTTTCTCTATACTTATTTACCTAATCTTGTTTACCCAAACCAAGGTGTGAGCATCCTATGGCTTTGTAATTCTTCATGCCTTGTTAACCCATTGGTATAAGCCCAGGAAATTTCTAAGCTTATTCCCCACAACTTTTTACTTAAATTTTACCTGTGTCATTCAGAGTATTTATCCACTTTTCTGTTAAACTGAAGTCAGATAAAACCTCTGCCCCATTTTGCCTGAAGATTGCTTCATATTACTAATAATTGATATTATTGTGTTTTGGAATGTCTGGACAACATGCCTAAGCTAAAACAGATACACTGTTGTTTTTAAGGAAGTAAAGTTGAAGTTTAAAATTCTTTTGAATCTCTATAGAAACAAAAATGTTCCAGTAAATCACAGAGACTTTTGGTATGCAACTTACACACTATACAGCGTATCGGAAAAGACAGAAAATGAAGAAAAAATGAGTGATAATGCTAGTGCAAGTTCTGGCAGTGACCAGGGGCCCTCCAGCAGGCAGCATACCATGGTGTCCTTCCTCAAACCTGTCCTTAAGCAGATAATTATGGCTGGCAAGTCAATGCAGCTGCTGAAGAACCTGCAATGTGCAAAGAGCACCACGTGCCAGGACACAGCCAGAGGTAAAAGGTTCCTTTTCCATGTATCCCTCAGCATTTGGGCAATTACTCTGTCTTCATTTTTGTCATCCTGAAATATGTAATTATTTTGTAGTTTGAAAATTATCAAAGCCTTTTACTTTCATGGAAATTATCTCCTTGTTACTGCTCCTAATTGAAAAGATTATCCTCAGTGGAAACTTTTAGCACTGTTTCAAAGGCAGTGATTGCAGTGATGATAAATTCCACATGCTTTTTCCTTAGTCTGGATTCCTTAGAACTGGTCATTTAAAAAATAAATCTCTAGCATTTCTTAATGCAGTGCAGCATTTAGCTGTTGAGGACATAAATGTAAACCCTGGCAGATACGAATTTGTTGGTTAGCAGTTTAGACTTGATCATAGATTTCAAGAAAATCTTGATATAATTTATGGCCTTTTTTGATACAATTTAAGCAATATACTTCAACTTTTAACAACTGAGTAAAAAGATTTGAAAGGTGTATATATAGCCTTAATTGTTTTTAAATCACCTTAATGTTATATTACTTTGAATTGTTGTATTTACTTTAAATAATATTTTCATTTTGTGGAATATTTCCTTTTTGACTGAATAAAAATGTAATGAGCTTTCGGGACCACTGTCAAAAGTGTTTTCCCCAATGAAATTATGACTCCTATAAGTATTATAGTGCTGTCCAGTATGGTGGTAACTTAACTTTTAAGCACCCTACTTAGGGTGTTACTCTGTTCAGAAAAAATTAGCTCATACTTTGAATGTTTATGAACTTTGCAATTATCTAACAGGGTATAAAAGTATTTAGTTGTACTGTACTGTGGAAGTAAAGAAACAGGGATAAACTCTCATAGGCCAAAGGAAAAATACCAGACTATATTAGGATAAAACTACCTAATGCTACTTAATATTTTTTACAGGAATATAGTTCACCAAACATATTTCTTTGTTTCAGATGCAGAGAGAAAAAGCTTGTATACCCTGTTTCTGGAATCTGTACAGTCGCGTCTTCGACATGGAGAAGATTCCACTGCACAGGTCCTCACTGAGCAGCAGGCTACCAAAGAGAACCTAATTAAGATGCAGTCCATTGCTGAAAGGCATCTTGAACTGGATGATGTTCACGATCCCCTGCTGGCAATTAACTTTGCAAGGTGATACAAAGCTGCAAGATTTTAGATAATTGAAATGGCAGAATCTGTGCAGTATTTAGTAACTGTTAATTTCTGCTAGTTAGGGCTTTCCAGCCTTAAAAATAAAAACCTTTGTAGCTTATCCTTTCTAATGAATGGAATGCAAGAGGGCACTGTGTTCAATTTGGCCTCCTTGTTTGTGAAAGTCCATAGACTACCTTGTGTCCTACACCCATGGGGAGTTGCTGTTACTCATACAGAAGATACTTCTGAAAGTCTAGGTCTTGTGCAAGCATGTCACACATACACACACACACACACACACACACACGCACACACACACACACTGTACTTAAAATGTATCTTGGCCCTTAGGTGGTTTTAGGCGCACCATGCCTTACTGTCTAATGCATTGCCCTTATTCACCTCATATACTGCCTGAGACGCAGTGGCTAAAAAGACCTACTCAGTACTTGACCCTTAAGGCAGAAGTGGTTGAAAAACTGTTTCACTTAAAGGATATTTGGGGTGGGCGGGGGGAGTTTCTTTCTGTAATAGTTGGTAATTTTAAGACTAAAGGTAAAAATTGGACTCTGGAGTTTTGCTTTTAAGGGAATTCTGTTGATAGCAGCTCATAAAAAAAAAAAAAAAGACTCACGTTTTTATCCTAAAGGTTGTATTTGGAACAGAGTGACTTTCATGAGAAGTTTGCTGGTGAAGATATATGTGTGGATAGATCATCAGAATCTGTGACATGCCAGACTTTTGAGTTAACACTGAGATCTTGCCTCTATCCTCATATTGATAAGCAGTATCTCGAGTGCTGTGGAAACCTCATGCAAACTCTGAAAAAAGACTACAGGTATAAAGGAGTAGTTTAATTTTGGAAGTAGTCAGTAGTTTATTGCACTTTAAGAACAATTGAAATTATTTTAAAACCTATGTTTCAAGTTAATTTTTAATAAAGTAGGAAATGAGTATGCAATGAATAATTTTGAGAGAATCAACTAGCCATCTGTGTTTCACACCATTATGTTGTGAAATTTAATCCTTTATTTCTGAGACTCTACCCCGAAAGAAATACAGAAAAAGCTTGTTGCACAAAAATGCCCATCTGAAAGTTTGCTGTCAGAGGGAAGAACATGAAATTACTCAGTAATAGATGACCAGTTCTTTTTTTTTTTTTTTTTTTTCAACGTTTTTATTTATATTTGGGACAGAGAGAGACAGAGCATGAATGGGGGAGGGGCAGAGAGAGCGGGAGACACAGAATCGGAAACAGGTTCCAGGCTCCGAGCCATCAGCCCAGAGCCTGACGCGGGGCTCGAACTCACGGACCACGAGATCGCGACCTGGCTGAAGTCGGACGCTTAACCGACTGCGCCACCCAGGCGCCCCGACCAGTTCTTTAAATTATGGCATATCCATAAAAATGGCATATCCATATAAGCTTTGGCAAATCTGTCATGTATGAACTTTATAAAGTTTATGTTTCTCCAGAGTTTTAAATAATGTAAAATGTTCTTAAAGCTTAAAAAGGATATATAATATAGTGGGAACTATATTTTTTCAAATGCATAGAAAAAAAAAAGACTAGAAAGAAATATCCCAAATATTAACAGTAGAAATTCACTATGAATAGCAGGATTTGGACTGACTAGTTTGTTACACTTTTTTTTTTTTAAGTTTATTTTATTTATTTTGAGAGAGAGTGCGCGTGTGCGCAAGTAAGCAGGGGAGGGGCAGAGAGAGAGGGAGAGAAAATCCCAAGCGGGTTCTGCACTGTCAGCACAGAGCCTGATGTGGGACTCGAACCCATGAACTGTGAGATCATGACCTGAGCTGAAACCAAGTGTTGGACACTTAACTGACTGAGCCACACAGGAGCCCCTAGATGGTTACACTTTTTTTACTTTGGCCATCTTTCTACAGTGTTATAGAAAAGTAACATTTCTTTCTATTAAAGGCAAACATATACTATTTTTATTATTTTAAAAGTCTCTAAGAGGTATTAGTATTTTGGGATTTTTGTTTGTTTGTTTGTTGTATTTCTGTTTTTAGTAAATATAGAATGTAAAACTCTTTCAAAATTAGTAGTGTACAAAATCTGCTACTGATCTAAAATTCTGTCTCATGAGTGTAAGATCTTTCTGTAGCTTATTTTCTCTCCATTTAGATTGGTTGAGTACTTGCAGGCCATGAGAAATTTTTTCTTAATGGAAGGTGGAGATACCATGTATGACTTCTACACATCAATTTTTGATAAAATAAGAGAAAAGGAAACCTGGCAGAATGTGTCTTTTCTTAATGTTCAGCTTCAGGAAGCAGTAGGACAACGTTATCCTGAAGATAGTTCACGGTAAAATATATCACCTTTTTATTTTAAATAATATAAAACAATCCATGTGTAATAACTCCTCTGTGAATTCTTATATATATCATTTATTCCTCACACTAACCCTATGAATTTTAACATTATTTTTCATATTAGAAAACTGAGGCCGAAGGTAGCTACATGACTTAACCTACTAAGCAAGAAGTGATGATGAGCTGGTGCCATGTAGGCTGTCAGGGTCTGATGTCCTGCCTAATAGGACAGTGTTAGCCACTGGGTGTGGAATTTCTCTGCCCACTGGCCTCACCCTCCAGCCAAATGCACTGGCCTTCTTACATACGAGTCTTAGGCAGTGTTTTGAAACGAGCAAAATTCTCAGGGCCTGCTGAGGCCTGAGCTCTAGGCCTCATAGACCTTCACTTCTACCACATGCTGTTGGTCAAACCATGTCATAGGCCAGCTAGGTTCAGTGGTGGGAAATAGATTCCACCACTTAATGGGCAGAGTTGCATGTTTTCAAACTGTTAGGTGAGCTTATCCCCAACTGTGGAGCTAATCAACCCTTTCTCCCTGTCAGTATGCCTGCTGAACAACTCACCCAGGTCTGTGGGTTGGTGCCATCAAATCTTTGTGAAGCAAAGACTCATCTTGTACACTGCTTGGCAATCCTTTTTCCTGTTCCATGTCCCTGTTCAGCTCTCTTTCTCAGCTCCCTCAATGGTCCTTCAAAAGTAATAGTCATAATAATTAACATTACATGCCAGACAAAGCATTCTTTCTCTCACAACCACACCCAAGTTCCCAACCTACTACTTAGTAGATTATTTTTATTTTTAATTTCTTTTATTTTTGTCACTCTTATTACCTTTAATTCTTCTATAAAAGCAGAATTTTCATCAGTTATGTGGTTAGTAAAAGCAGGGTGTAACAGCTGGATTCTTTCCATAAGAAGTAATTGGTACCCAGCAATCCCCAGAGGGAGCTAGAGAAAGTTGTTTTTCACTACCAGCAGAAACTCATGAACTTGTTGTATTTAATATGTTGCAGTCTATTACAGTTATTTTTGTTGCTCAGACTGTCTCATTTTCACCCAGAGGGAGACCCTTCATTCAGCCCTAGTAATCTCAGAGAGCATTCTTACTTTCAGGACTAGATGTCCAGGCTTGTCTTGTGCACCTCCTGCTAGGAGCAGTAGTCCCATTTAATTGATGGCTTAAAAAGCCCTTGATCTGGTGCCAGAGTGTTCATCAGTATTGGATTGTCAGTACTTCTGGGCTTTCTCAGTTGACAGAGCTGGGAAATACGTAGGAAGAAAAAATCATAAGCTCATATTGATATTTCCAATTTATATTAAAGATTCATTTTTCACTTCTTTGATTTTCCTTTGTATTTCTTCCCTTGAGTGCTTACTAATACATTGATATAATTAATGGTTTTATTCTCTAAGTAACAGTTCCAAAGTGACAATAATAGCAACAAGCCCACTGAGAGTTTAAATTAATGCTTGTGATTGTTTTCTCTTCCTCTACTATCAAGCCATCAGAATACTGTATTTCAAGGTCACTTGGAATAATTCTCCATGTGATTATGCTACCAACTTAATGTAGGGTCAAGTTCATTTGTTTTAGTTTACTTTCTACTTTTAGGAATTTCTATTTCTGTTTCTTAAGTTAAAGTCATTGGTACAAAAGGAGATCTGTCTAGGGAGCTGCTTCTCATGAGAGGGCAAGCTTTTACTGTCTGGTTCATTTCTCAGCCTCATTTCTAGTATGTGTACACATATAGACACATCATGTTCTCTCTCCTACCACACTTTACATTTCAGGGATTCAGAATATTTCTGGTTTGCCCAAGAGCTATACTTTCCCTGCTTCATAGCTTCCTCCAGTTATGTGCACTTCCATTTGCATGGCCTGGCAATGGTCTGCTTTCCTACAAAGTCCTGCCTGGCTTGGATTGGTGTAGCACCCTATATCTGCTTTGTGATTTGCTCTGGGCTCTGAGGAGAGGGATTGACTTTCTTTCACCTGCTTGGCATGGTGATGACAAATAACGTATTCAGTTAGTGCCTTCTGAGTACTTAGTGGATACACATGTAACAAATTTATGGGCTAAAAAAATTCTGACTAGTGCCTGTGACATGGAATGAATTGGTTAATTTATAAGTCACATGCTACGTTTTCCATCTCTAGTTGTAAGGCTGCCTCCCCACCTCCATGATACACTTAAACCTTCCATGGTCTGCATTCCAGTTTCATCACTTGGTGCCCCTATAATTGTGGGAGAGTTACATCATTTCCTAGTCTTCTGACAGGACTACTCTGAGGATTAAATGAGTAAGGGCACTTAAGTGCCCACGTAGTGCCTGGTGCAAGGACATTTCCTTGCATATTTGTTGATTATTTCTAGTGAGGGTTACTTTCAAAGCATCATTAGGAAAGAATGGATGAAGCAGTGTGCAACACCTTTGCTTTGGAAGCAGACCCCATTCTTGTTAACACACTTGCATACACACTCTTCAAGGCAAGGAGAGCAACCTCCCCCCCATTATCTTCAGCAGAGTGTCCATCTTCTGAGCCTGTAGCCTGAATTTTATCCCAATTAAGCACCCAACCTATTACCATTATATTTTCTTCCCCAACTTCATCTTTTTTCCTAATTAACTTACTACACTTAAGAGTCTTTTTTTCATAGCTAAACCCATTGTTTAAAAACTTTGCCCCTCTTCTAAAACCAAATTCTTATTCTGGAATATAGGCTAGAAAATAGCACTTTATTTAAATATTTACATTCCTTTTATGAAATATGTCTTCTTTGAAATATGTAAATAAAATAAATGGTAAAATGCTAGTGGTTTTTTAGAGTTTTTTTTTATGTGAGCATAGAATTTTCAAACTAAAACTGAAATTTCTTTATCTAGTCTGTCTATATCTTATGAAAATGTTGACACAACTAAGAAGAAACTCCCTGTTCATATCTTAGATGGTCTAACCTTGAGCTACAAGGTATGTGCTAATACATTTAGTAAGAACATTGTTTTCTATTAAAATTATAATGTGCAAGTAATAGGTTACTTTCTACTCTAATTTTCTGTTTTTGTTTTCATAGATCCCATGGCCTGTGGATATTGTTATAAGTTTGGAATGTCAGAAAATTTATAATCAGGTGTTCCTTCTCTTATTGCAGATAAAATGGGCAAAATATAGTCTGGATGTTTTACTATTCGGTGGTAAGGTTTGTTTGCAACAGATAAATTATAATTTAATTTTAGCCCTGAAAAAAAGAAGTAGGTGATCTTTGGTCATTTTTTATGTATATACAAGTGCCCAGATGACAAGTATTTATAGTAACAGTTTTACAGATGTCAGAATTAACTTCCCTGAATGAAATACCAGGGAATTAGTACTGCAGTCAACCTGAAATATAGCAACTTGATTAGGAATTCAGCCAGAATAAATATTCTTAAATTATGCAAAAATTTTTAATGACAAGTTATTGGGACTTTGCATTTAAATTTAAATGACAGTGATAATCAAGGTGATATGGGGGAACTTTTCACTGCTTTACCTTCCAGAGACACTGAAGGCATGGTCCCTGATGTGACTCCTGTAGAGTGCCCTTTGCGGGTTGATGATGACACCAGAAGTCCCACCCCTGTGCAGTGGTATGGGTGGGGCCTGAGTAGATGTTCTTCCCACCTACTCTGATTTTGCATCTTATGCAGAGCTAACTAGTACTGCTGGAAAACCACAGTTCAGAGAAGGACTTTTATGTGAAGAAGACACAACTGTTCAATTTGGACCACAGAAGGAAACAGTAAGACAACAGATTCATCGTATGTTCCTCTTGAGAGTGAAGCTCATGCACTTTGTGAACAGCTTACACAACTACATTATGACCAGGGTTTGTGTCTGGATTACTTGTGATATATTTATAGGTAAAAAGCCCACAAAATACTTGTAGACTGTAAGTGTGAAAATAGCACATATGAAATATTTGATCATAAAATAACATGGCGGTGGAGGGAAATATTTTTTTAAACATTCCACAGAATGTGTATCTTGAGACTCCTGTCCCTCCTGTCCAGCAGCCTCTTGGAAGAGGCATACCCAGAGCTCCTCTTTTGGAATCTCCTTTAGAACTTGTAGTATAGCCCTCTAAACTTTATTAGTGGTTAACAGATCTGCCCCTGGAAAATGGCTTCAAATTTTAATAACAGCCAAAAAATCTGTCAGGCTAGTGTGGTATATAAGGAGATAGATGCAGCCAGATTATTTTTTTTCTTAAAAACAAGAGGCAACTCATTACAAAGTATGTGAAACTACTCTCTTACACATCTTAAAACCAGATCTAGAGGAAGTCTGGAAGAAGAGTTCAGATATTTGAATAGTGGCAGTGTTGTTGGAAGACAGTACTCATTTGGGATTTTTTTTTTTTTTTTTTAACGTTTATTTATTTTTGCGACAGAGAGAGAGCATGAACGGGGGAGGGTCAGATAGAGGGAGACACAGAATCTGAAACAGGCTCCAGGCTCTGAGCTGTCAGCACAGAGCCTGACGCAGGGCTCAAACTCACGGACCGCGAGATCATGACCTGAGCCGAAGTCGGCCGCTTAACCAACTGAGCCACCCAGGCGCCCCCTCATTTGGGATTTTAAATGGTTGCTTTAAAAAACTAATTTGTAGTCATTCTGGTATAGAAGCTCTGAAACTCATTTTATTTGAAAGAATTGAAACTTTGAAGCCTGTGTTTTAGACATGATGCATATGGCAGAGGTACTCTCTGTTTACCATGCATTAGTGGCCTTCAGAGGGCCAGCCTTAAGCCCTTAATTATTGAGAGTAATTGGTAGTTTAATTTTTTGCTTAATTTGTTTCTTGTTTTCTAGTTGAAGAACATCTGTGCTGCTTTTAAAGAAAGACCAGTATATAAACATTGGGACTTAAAAAAAAAAAAGAAACATATAAATTCAATTTACCTGATAATTGTTGTTGTTGTTATTGTTGTTTTTTTTTTAATCAGTGCATTTGTCCCTCCCCACCAGAAACAGTCTGCTAGTCCAAAGTAAGGCATTCATTTACCATGCAAATGGATTTCCTAAAGGACTGGCATCTACCATTATTCTAGGATAAGAATTTCAACCTTTAAAGAAGGTACTTTGTGAGTTTTACAGTTGTAATTATTGAAGAAAGAATTTGAGAGGAGTAGAAGAGGTTGGTAATAAGTTTTGTGTCTGGCATACAAGTCCTCAAAGAAGTCTGCTGATTAAACTTTTCATCTTTCTCTTCCAAGATTCTTCACAGTACAGGACTAGAGTTTCAACATCAAGTCGAGGAAGCCAAGGATTTAGATCAGTTGATTAAAATTCACTATAGATATTTGTCCACCATCCATGATCGATGCTTGCTGAGAGAAAAGGTACATGAGATGTCACCTGCAGATTTGGCCAGTTGAGGCAGGAAGGAAGCTGGTCAAGGGAGGTTGTCTCTGTATTTTGGAATTTTAAGGATATTCGTTACGAAATGACCAGGTCAAATGAAGTATGTGTACTATACTACTAGAAATTATACCTGAGAGAAACAAATGAGAACTGTATTGTGATCATCTGCACCCTGCTCTGTGCTTGGATTCAATTGGAAAATTGTGTCTGCAGTTGTGGAATAATAGTGTTTTAGTCAGGAAGTACATCCAGCTTAGTGAGAATATATGGGATTAAGTCAATTTATAGCCATTGGAATTACTTACTCCCTTTCGTTGGTGAACTTAAATGGCCATCCCAGGAAATGGTCACTTGCTTTGTTGGTCAGACTCTGCTGGTAATACTCCCGGTATCATAGGTGCATTAGATGTGTGACCTGATTCCATATCTGATTCCAAGTGCACTTATTCAGAGCCTAGTACCCTTCTTTATTTGATTCAAGGCAGTCTTTTAAAGTGTTGGTGTCAGTATCCAAACATAGTTACAGAGCCTGTGTTCTCTCTGTGGCTTTGATCTCCAGGTCAGTTTTGTGAAAGAAGCCATCATGAAGGTACTGAATTTGGCTCTCATGTTTGCGGATGGTTGGCAAGCAGGCCTAGGGGCATGGCAGTAAGTATGTAGCTTGTGACCATTTCAGCTTCCCTTTTAACTGGCTTCTTTCTGGAAGCCTTTTTTTTTTTTTTTTTTTTTTTTAAAGTAAGCTCTATGCCTAACATGGGGCTTGAACTCATGACCCTGAGATCAAGAGTCACATGCTCTACCAACTGAGCCAGTGAGCCACCCCACTAATGAGAGGAAGAAGAAATGCCTTTTTTTAAAAAATGCATTCTGGGAGCCTTTTTTCTCAATCTTGGCAATATATCATATATCACTTATATTTAAGGGAAGAATTGAATGTGTTCACCTTAACTAGGCAGCATCAAGAAAGTGCAATTTTTTAAGAACGGTAAAACCAGAAAAATATGAAAATTTAAATTAGAACAAATAAATATTCTTAGGTTGCATTCATGTATTCTTGTATAGGTTTTATTAATTATGAATTTCAAACATATACAGAAGTAGAGAGAACTGCGTAACAAACCCTGGTTGCCCATCACCCCATTTCAGCAGTTACCAGCAATGACCAGTTCTGTTTTGTGTTTACCACATACCCCTGTTCGTACTTGCTGAATCATTTTAAAGCAAATTCTGGATGTTACGGTAGATTATAGTCCAGAGTCCCATAGAAAGACAGATGCCCTGAAGTCAGAGTACAGTTGTGGAGCTCAGAGCTTGTTGCTCTTCCTATGTAGAGTGCCATCCTCTACTGTTAACCTGAATGTACAGTTCAGTAGCTTGTCCTTGTCTTGTTCATAAAATTAATGTAATGATGATGCCTCTGTTACTTCTCAGAAATAAAAATACAAGTCTGGTTGACTGGGCTGTTGAAATAATAGCTTGTACTAGTCAGTAAAAAGGGGAGAGTTTATGATTTAATTTAAAATCTTAGTCTATGGCTATATCATTCTATGGCTGTGTCTACAGTCTTTGTATGAAGAAACTAAGAGTGTAGGTAAAATTCATAATTGAAATATTATGAAAAAGGATGAAAATAAAAGTCTTATTTGTTTTATTATGGGTGTCTCAAAGTGTGTAAAGAACATTTTTCTTTCCATATCACTGTGAGATGGAGGAGAAAATAATAACACTCCTGCATATGCTTGGCTAAAATTGAACTGTTTCAGTTTCTTCAATAAGTAAATTGTGAAGACAAAAACAGGGAGTGAGGAGGACTTAAGCATATCAGCCATTACAGTTTATGGAAATTAATTGGTCCTGATTCAGACTTGAAGCAGAAGAGTGAAAAATTGCAAAAGCGATGTGAAATTCAAAAGCTGACTGGTTATTTGATGATATTAAAAAATCATTAAGTGGGGCGCCTGGGTGGCGCAGTCGGTTAAGCGTCCGACTTCAGCCAGGTCACGATCTCTCGGTCCGTGAGTTCGAGCCCCGCGTCGGACTCTGGGCTGATGGCTCAGAGCCTGGAGCCTGTTTCCGATTCTGTGTCTCCCTCTCTCTCTCTGCCCCTCCCCCGTTCATGCTCTGTCTCTCTCTGTCCCAAAAATAAATAAACGTTGAAAAAACATTAAAAAATAAATAAATAAAAAATCATTAAGTATTTTCAAGAAAATGGTATTGTGGCTGTTTTAAAAGGAGTCTTTATCTTTATATACACACTGAAATATTTATGACTGAAGGGCTGTGATGTTTCAAATGTGCTTCACAGTGTGGCAGGGCTGGGCTGTGCTGAAGCTGGATGTGGGCATGTGAGTGTCCTCTGCGTTCTCTTCTAATGTATGTTCTAATATAGGGTTTTGTATCTTTAATGTATTTTTTGTTTCAAAAAGAAGATATGCTTGTGAAAAGTGAAAATACGGAAATGTGTAATGTAAAAGGGAACACCCCCAGTCATCCCAACTCCAGAATTCAATGCGACCCCACAACAGCACAGTTTTATGTGTTAATAACTCTTTCCTTCAAACATTTGGAAAGCTTTTATTTTGAAGTGGGGCAGGAAATTTTCTATTTTATAATCTTTAGACTTAGGAAATTTAGCGAAAGTACATTTGAAATTATCCCAAAGATATTTTGTAGCCTATGTATTAACACTTTATGCACTTATTTAAGTTAAAATTTACTTTCTTTCCTAGAATGGAATCTATAGAGAAAATGGAGTCTGATTTTAAAAACTGCCATATGTTTATTGTAACCATTTTAAACAAAGCTGTCTGTAGAGGATCCTTTCCCCATCGTGAGTATACCATGTTAAAATAATTTTTACTGCTTTTATATTTTCTTGTAGCTAAGTCTGCATGTTCTTGCTTTGGTACTAATCTCATGAAAAATTATAACTTTTCACCATTTCAAACCTGGAAAGTCCCTCAGCATTTGTGCCATGCTTTGACTTGTTTTTTCAGAATTACAGTTGGTGAGTGAATATGAGATGTAAAACACTGAGACTAAAGATACTGCTTTTTACTATGTGATTTGGTATACCAGTGGATTCCTAGAACCATTATTAGGTAAAGCAGAAGGCAAAATAGATCTCAGTCATACTTTACATTTATACGTAGCCTTTGTAACTATTCCTTTCAAAAGATAGGCATTTTTTTTAGCAATTTGAAAAATTCCCATGGCTGCCTCTTACACAGGAAAGTGCAAGCATGACAGTTCAGAATGCAGTGTGAAGCACAGAGATTGTGTCACAAAAAGAGAGCTGTTTCATCTGTAGAACAAAGGCAAACTAGATATTTGTATTTGTAGAACAAATATCTAAACTAAAAGCTCTTTGCACAGTCTTTTTTTTCAAGTGGATAAAACAGTGCATTTTATTTTAATAAAAAATATTTTTTAAATGTAGTTATATAAAAAATGTTTGAGTTAAATGAAGCCAGAATTTATTTTGACCATGAAAAATTGTTCTGTGGACTAGATAAACCAAATAACGTACTTTGTTTTCTTTCTAATACATTTTTCCCCCAGAATTGCCTTTACTCAATTGCTTAGTTTTCTGTGAAACTTTGTTGTAGTTTTTAACATGTTCAAAATCTGTCACACATCAAACAGTATTTTCTCAGTGCTTCAATATAGCTTATCTGTCTGGTTTTTAATTTACATCCAAGTTAGCATATAGTGCAACAGTGATTTCAGGAGCAGATTCCTTAATGGGTCTTACCCTTTTAGCCCATCCCCCCTCCTAAAACCCCTCCAGCAACTCTCTGTTCTCCATATTTATGAGTCTCTTTTGTTTTGTTCCCCTCCCTGTTTTTATATTATTTTTGCTTCCCTTATAGTCCTCTGTTTTGTATCTTAAAGTCCTCATATGAGTGAAGTCATATGATATTTGTCTTTCTCTAATTTCGCTTAGTATAGTGACCTCTAGTTCCATCCACATAGTTGCAAATGGCAAGATTTCATTCTTTTTGATTGCCGGGTAATACTCCATTGTATATATACACCACATCTTCTTTATCCATTCATCTGTCTGTGGACATTTGGGCTCTTTCCATACTTTGGCTATTGTCAATAGTGCTGCTATAAACATGGGGGTGCATGTGCCCCTTTGAAACAGCATACCTGTATCCCTTGGATAAAACCTAATAGTGCAATTGCTGGGTTGTAGGGTAGTTCTGTTTTTAATGTTTTGAGGAAACTCCATACCGTTTTCCAGAGTGGCTGCACCAGTTTGCATTCCCGTCTTTACACAGCCTTTTTATTTTTTTTTGGAAAAGTACACAGGGTTAATCTCTTCCTTTTTTCTACGTATTCCAATTATAATGTACTAATTAAGAGTAGCTGAACATTTAAAAAAATACTGTTAGAAATGTGTTAGAGGAAACATTGATGCATTTGTCCATTTTTGCATTGGGTGATTGTTATGCAAGTTTGTTATGAACTGACTCCAAATTCTGTGACATAGCGGACAAGAGTGATTTGTTCAGTGAAATGCCCAGATTTTTTGTTTTCAAAATTAAAATGATCTGAAATAGAAATAAATCATACTCTTTCAATTTGTATTTAATAGTTATCATTTTATTGTACATTTAAAGTAATCAATATATTAATTAAAAGTAGAAAAGTCTAAATACTTTCAATTCTGAAATCATTGAGACCTTATTCAGACATTTTCAAATATTTAAACCTATTTTTTTAACCTTATTTTTATTCTTTCCACAGTGGAATCTCTAGCACTGTCACTCATGGCTGGCATGGAACAAAGTTAAATATCTTTATTGTATTATATACCTCAGATTTGATCTTCATACATATAATTCCACTATATGCACCTGAGGAGTGGAAATCTCTATTTTGATTTATTTTGAAAACTGTTGTCTACTGTCTAAACAAGTACATTTGTAGGTATTTTCTTTGGAGATTGTTGGATAGTATATAAATTTATGTGTATAAAATTGTATCAATAAAGTGTATATAGGCTGTTTACACTTATATTTCCTACCATAAGCTATAGATTTATGGTGAATTATGTGAATTATGTCATTTTGAAATGCAATTATTGCTATTAAAAATAAAGCATTTTAGGGGCGCCTGGGTGGCGCAGTCGGTTAAGCGTCCGACTTCAGCCAGGTCACGATCTCGCGGTCCATGAGTTCGAGCCCCACATCGGGCTCTGGGCTGATGGCTCAGAACCTGGAGCCTGTTTCCGATTCCGTGTCTCCCTCTCTCTCTGCCCCTCCCCCGTTCATGCTCTGTCTCTCTCTGTCCCAAAAATAAATAAACGTTGAAAAAAAAATTTTTAAATAAAAAAATTAAAAAAAAAAAAATAAAGCATTTTAAATTCTTCTATTCTCCTTTTACTCAGTCACAGAAGTATTTTTTTTGTTTTGTTTTGATTTGAAAGTAAGAAAATGTGTGTATATGGGGGAGAGGCAAAGGGAAAGGGAGAGAGAGAATCTTTTAAAGTTTATTTACTCATTTTGAGAGAGCGCAAGCCAGGGAAAAGGCAGAGAACAGAGCCTGATGTGGGACTTGATCTCACAACCCTAGGATCATGACCTGGGCCAAAATCAACAAGCTCAACAGACTGAGCCACCCAGGTACCTCCAGAAGTTTTTTTTGTTTCTGTTTTTAATTTTTTTAATGTTTATTATTTTGAGAGAGAGAGACAAAGCATGACCAGGGGAGGGACAGAGAGAGGGAGACACAGAATCTGAAGCAGGCTCCAGGCTCTGAGATGTCAGCACAGAGCCCAACATGGTGCTCGAACTCACGGGCGGAGAGATCATGACCTGAGCCCAAGTCGGATGCTTAACTGAGCCACCCAGGTGCCCCTGGAAGTGTTTCATATAGAGTTTTACATGCTGTTTTCCCTAAGTTTGTCCTGTATTTGGCTGTCAGAAAAATGTATTTTTATTTGCCTGGGAAGTTTCAAAATGGAAAATAGCTTTAATCAATATCAATAAATGTAAAAGCCAACTTCACTTAGGGCCAACTGTTGACACATACATTGACAATTCTGAGCAATTCGTGTGAACTGGCCAGTTATATCTTAAATAAAATTATGCTTCCTATTTAAATGTTCCACATTTTCCTTGTAGATTTCTTGGCATGTCTCTAGTACTTACGACTTAACACTATATATAAGTGGTATATATACCACTTTTTTTTTTTAAATATAATTTATTGTCAGGTTAGCTAACATACAGTGTATACAGTGTGCTCTTGGCTTCGGGAGTAGATTCCCATGATTCATCACTTACATACAACACCCAGTGTTCATCCCAAAAAGTGCCCTTCTCAATGCCCATCACCCATTTTCCCCTCCCTCTTGCCTCCCCCCCCCCCCCATTAACCCTCAGGTTGTTTCGTGTATTCAAGAACCTTTTATGGTTTGCCTCCCTCTGTAACCTTTTTTTTCCTTTCCCGTCCCCCATAGGTGTCTGTTAAATTTCTCAAATTCCACATATGAATGAAAATATATCTGTCTTTTCCTGACTGACTTATTTCACTTAGCATAATATCCTTCAGTTCCATCCACATTGTTGCAAATGGCAAGATTTCATTCTTTTTTGTTACCAGGTAGTATTCCATTGTTTATATATACCACATCTTTATCCATTCATCAGTTGATGGACATCTGGGCTCTTCCCATAATTTGGCTATTGTTGATACCACTGCTATAAACATTGGGGTACACATGCCCCTGTGAATCAGCACTCCTATTTCCTTTGGATAAATTTCTAGTAGTGCTATTACTGGATCATACAGTAATTCCATTTTTTGAGGAGGCTCCACACTGTTTTCCAGAGTGGTTGCACCAGTTTGTGTTCCCACCAAGAGTGCAAAAGGTTTCCCCTTTCTCCATATCCTCACCAATATCTGTTACCTGAGCTGTTAATTTTAGCCATTCCAACAGGTGTGAGGTAGTATCAATGTGGTTTTGATTTGTATTTTGCTGATGATGAGCAATGTTGAGCATCTTTTCATGGGTCTGTTGGCCATGTGAATGTCTTCTTTGGAAAAGTGTCTATTCATGTCTTCTGCCCATGTCTCCACTGGGTTGTTTTTCAGGTGTTGAGTTTGGTAAGTTCTTTATAGATTTTGGATACTAACCCTTTACCTGATCTGTCATTTGCAAATATCTTCTCCCATTCTGCTGATTGCCTTTTACTTTTGTTGGTTGTTTCCTTTGCTATGCAGAAGCTTTTTTTCTTAATGAGATACCAATAGTTCACTTTTGCTTTTATTTTCCTTGCCTTCAGGAACATGTCAAGTAAGAAGTTGCTGTGTCTGAGGTCAAAGAAGTTGTTGCCTGTTTTCTCCTCTAGGATTTTGATGGTTTTCTGTCTCACGTTTAGGTCTTTTATCCATTTTGAGTTTATTTTTGTGTATGGTGTAAGAAAGTTATATATCAGTTATTTTTAAAAGCATCCTTAACCCCAAGTATCCTCAGAGCTGAGCATCAGGGACCCTCTGCCTTTAGATACAATCTCAGTCATCTTGCAGCATCAGCATTTCCTGCATGCAGATGGCAAAGTCTGGTAATAATGCCTCCTGGGTGATAGCCAAGGTCTGGAGCTTTACTCTGAAGTCTTGGTGAGGATGCCTTCAGACAGAAGATGAACAGCTGCTTCCATGTCTCAAGAAAATACTCCAGTATAACCTAACAGTTGTAAGATATGTGAAGGTTTTTGTGATCTGGTCCCATCAAGTGAAAACATTCTTCCATTAGAGCAGTCATGATGAACTTGAGTTTTAAACAATGATGGGCTGACTCTTTTGGTAAAGTTTTTTATACAGGCATACCTCAGAGATAATCATGGGCTCAGTTCCAGTCTACAGCAATGAAGCAAATTTCACAATAAAGCAAGTCAAATTAATTTTTTCGTTTCCCAATTTGTATAAAAGTTATGTTTTTTACACTATTCTGTATCTGTTAAGTGTGTAATAGCATTATGTCTTTAAAAATCTATGTTAATTTTTGGGGCGCCTGGGTGGCTCAGTCGGTTGAGGGGCCAACTTCGGCTCAGGTCATGATCTCGCGGTCCATGAGTTCGAGCCCCATGTCGGGCTCTGTGCTGACGGCTTAGAGCCTGGAGCCTGTTTCAGATTCTGTGTCTCCCTCTCTCTGACCCTCCGCCATTCATGCTCTGTCTGTCTCTGTCTCAAAAATAAACGTTAAAAAAAATTTTTTTTTTAAATCTGTGTTAATTTAAAAAAATTTTTTTTCAACATTTATTTATTTTTGGGACAGAGAGAGACAGAGCATGAACGGGGGAGGAGCAGAGAGAGAGAGGGAGACACAGAATCGGAAACAGGCTCCAGGCTCTGAGCCATCAGCCCAGAGCCTGATGCGGGGCTCGAACTCACGGACCGCAAGATCGTGACCTGGCTGAAGTCGGACGCTTAACCAACTGCGCCACCCAGGCGCCCCATAAATCTGTGTTAATTTTAAAATACTTTATGGTTGGGGCGCCTGGGTGGCGCAGTCGGTTAAGCGTCCGACTTCAGG
>NW_024412416.1:28557021-28642696 GCF_014898765.1 Herpailurus yagouaroundi | reverse complement strand
GGCTGAAGTCGGACGCTTAACCGACTGCGCCACCCAGGCGCCCCATAAATCTGTGTTAATTTTAAAATACTTTATGGTTGGGGCGCCTGGGTGGCGCAGTCGGTTAAGCGTCCGACTTCAGGCTCTGGGCTGATGGCTCAGAGCCTGGAGCCTGTTTCCGATTCTGTGTCTCCCTCACTTCTGCCCCTCCCCCGTTCATGCTCTGTCTCTCTCTGTCCCAAAAATAAATAAACGTTGAAAAAAAAATTTTTTTTTAAATACTTTATGGCTAAAAAATGTTGACCCATCATCTAAGCTTCCAGTGAGTCATAATCTTTTGCTGGTGGAGGGTCTTTCCTTGATGTTGATGGCTACTGACTGATCAGGGTGTTGGTTGCTAAAGGTGTGGAGAACTGTGCCAATTTCTTCAAATAAGATAAACTGATGGGCTAATTCCACTGACATATAATTCAGGTTCACTTTTCTCTCTGGCCGTTCTACCTTTCCCTTCTTTCCACTGGGCAATCTGCATGTCTAAATCCATCTTGGTTTTTGGAAGATGGCGGCTTAGGAGGACGCTGGGCTCACCGCGCATCCTGCTGATCACTTAGATTCCACCTACACCTGCCTAACTAACCCAGAAAACCACCAGAAGACTAGCAGAATGGAGTCTCCGAAGCCAAGCACGGACGAAAGGCCCACAGAAGAGGGTAGGAAGGGCGGAGAGGCGGTGCGCACTCCACGTCTGGCGGGAGGGAGCCGGGGTGGAGGGACCCGCCGGCCAAGCAGAGCCCCCGAGTCTGGCTTGCAAAAGCGGAGGGGCCGGGCGGAGTGTGTTCTGACAGCAAGCAGGACTTAGCATCTGGGAGGTCATAAGTTAACAGCTCTGCTCCGAAAGCGGGAAGGCTGGAGGACAAAGGGAGGGATAGTTGCTCAGCCCCGGGACGACAGAGCTCAGTTTTGTGGGGAACAAAGGCGCTCGCCAGCGCTATCTCCCTCGCCCATCCCCCAGCCAAAATCCCAAAGGGAACCAGTTCCTGCCAGGAAACTTGCTTGCTCCACAAACACCCAGCGCTGTGCTTCTGTGGAACCAAACCTCCGGCAGCGGGTCTGACTCCCTCCCGCTGCCACAGGGCCCCTCCTGAAGTGGATCACCTAAGGAGAAGCAAACTAAGCCTGCCCCTCCTGCCCCCGTGCACCTTGCCTACCCACCCCAGCTAATACGCCAGATCCCCAGCACCACAAGCCTGGCAGTGTGCAAGTAGCCCAGATGGGCCACGCCACCCCACAGTGAATCCCGCCCCTAGGAGAGGGGAAGAGAAGGCACACACCAGTCTGACTGTGGCCCCAGTGGTGGGCTGGGGGCAGACATCAGGTCTGACTGTGGCCCCGCCCACCAATTCCAGTTATACACCACAGCACATGGGAAGTGCCCTGCAGGTCCCCACCACTCCAGGGACTATCCAAAATGACCAAACGGAAGAATTCCCCTCAAAAGAATCTCCAGTAAATAACAACAGCCAATGAACTGATCAAAAAGGATTTAAATAGGGGTGCCTGGGTGGCGCAGTCGGTTAAGCGTCCGACTTCAGCCAGGTCACGATCTTGCGGTCCGTGAGTTCGAGCCCCGCGTCGGGCTCTGGGCTGATGGCTCGGAGCCTGGAGCCTGTTTCTGATCCCGTGTCTCCCTCTCTCTCTGCCCCTCCCCCGTTCATGCTCTGTCTCTCTCTGTCCCAAAAATAAATAAACGTTGAAAAAAAATAAAAAAAAAAGAAAAAAAAAGGATTTAAATAATATAACAGAAAGTGAATTTAGAATAATAGTCATAAAATTAATCACTGGGCTTGAAAACAGTATAGAGGACAGCAGAGAATCTTGCTAAAGAGATCAAGGGACTAAGGCACAGTCGGGAGGAGCTGAAAAACGCTTTAAACGAAATGCAAAATAAAATGGAAACGATGACGGTTCGGATTGAAGAAGCAGAGGAGAGAATTGGTGAACTAGAAGATAAAGTTATGGAAAAAGAGGAAGCTGAGAAAAAGAGATAAAAAAAATCCAGGAGTATGAGGGGAAAATTAGAGAACTAAGTGATACACTAAAAAGAAATAATATACGCATAATTGGTATCCCAGAGGAGGAAGAGAGAGGGAAAGGTGCTGAAGGTGTACTTGAAGAAATAATAGCTGAGAACTTCCCTGATTTGGGGAAGGAAAAAGGCATTGAAATCCAAGAGGCACAGAAAACTCCCTTCAGACGTAACTCGAATCCACCTTCTGCACGACATATCATAGTCAAACTGGCAAAATACAAGGATAAAGAAAATTCTGAAGCAGCAAGAGATAAACGTGCCTTACTTATAAAGAGAGACCTATAAGACTCGTGACTGATCTCTCTTTTGAAACTTGGCAGGCCACAAAGGATTGGCATGAGATCTTCAATGTGTTGAACAGAAAAAATATGCAGCCGAGAATCCTTTATCCAGCAAGTCTGTCATTTAGAATAGAAGGAGAGATAAAGGTCTTCCCAAACAAACAAAAACTGAAGGAATTCGTCACCATGAAACCAGCCCTACAAGAGATCCTAAGGGGGATCCTGTGAGACAAAGTACCAGAGACATCGCTACAAGCATAAAACATACAGACATCACAATGACTCTAAACCCGTATCTTTCTATAATAACACTGAATGTAAATAGATTAAATGCGCCAACCAAAAGACATAGGGTATCAGAGTGGATAAAAAAAACAAGACCCATCTATTTGCTGTCTACAAGAGACTCATTTTAGATCTGAGGACACCTTTAGATTGAGAGCGAGGGGGTGGAGAACTATTTATCATGCTACTGGAAGCCAAAAGAAAGCTGGAGTAGCCATACTTATATCAGACAAACTAGACTTTAAATTAAAGACTGTAACAAGAGATGAAGAAGGGCATTATATAATAATTACAGGGTCCATCGTCAGGAGGAGCTAACAATTATAAATGTCTATGCGCCGAATGTGGAGCCCCCAAATATATAAAACAATTACTCATAAACATAAGCAACCTTACTGATAAGAATGTGGTAACTGCAGGGGACTTTAACACTCCACTTACAGAAATGGATAGATCATCTAGACACACAGTCAATAAAGAAACAAGGGCCCTGAATGATACATTGGATCAGATGGACTTGACAGATATATTTAGAACTCTGCATCCCAAAGCAACAGAATATACTTTCTTCTCAAGTGCACATGGAACATTCTCCAAGATAGATCACATACTGGGTCACAAAACAGCCCTTCATAAGTATACAAGAATTGAGATCATACCGTGCATACTTTCAGACCAGAATGCTATGAAGCTTGACCTCAACCACAGGAAAAAGTCTGGAAAACCTCCAAAAGCATGGAGGTTAAAGAACACCCTACTAAAGAATGAGTGGGTCAACCAGGCAATTAGAGAAGAAATTAAAAAATATATGGAAACAAATGAAAATGAAAATACAACAATCCAAACGTTTTGGGATGCAGCGAAGGCAGTCCTGACAGGAAAATACATTGCAATCCAGGCCTATCTCAAGAAACAAGAAAAATCCCAAATACAAAATCTAACAGCACACCTAAAGGAAATAGAAGTAGAACAGCAAAGACACCCCAAACCCAGCAGAAGAAGAGAAATAATAAAGATCAGAGCAGAAATAAACAATATTGAATCTAAAAAAACTGTAGAGCAGATCAACGAAACCAAGAGTTGGTTTTTTGAAAATATAAACAAAATTGACAAACCTCTAGCCAGGCTTCGCAAAAAGAAAAGGGAGATGATCCAAATAGATAAAATCATGAATGAAAATGGGATTATTACAACCAATCCCTCAAGAGATACAAACAATTATCAGGGAATACTATGAAAAATTATATGCCAACAAATTGGACAACCTGGAAGAAATGGACAAATTCCTAAACACCCACACGCTTCCAAAACTCAATCAGGAGGAAATAGAAAGCTTGAACAGACCCATCACCAGTGAAGAAATTGAATCGGTTATCAAAAATCTCCCAAAAAATAAGAGTCCAGGACCAGATGGCTTCCCAGGGGAGTTCTACCAGACGTTTAAAGCAGAGATAATACTTATCCTTCTCGAGCTATTCCAAGAAATAGAAAGGGAAGGAAAAGTTCCAGACTCATTCTATGAAGCCAGTATGACTTTGATTCCTAAACCAGACAGAGACCCAGTAAAAAAAGAGAACTACAGGCCAATATCCCTGATGAATATGGTTGCAAAAATTCTCAATAAGATACTAGCAAATCGAATTCAACAGCATATAAAAAGAATTATTCACCATGATCAAGTGGGATTCATTCCTGGGATGCAGGGCTGGTTCAACATTTGCAAATCAATCAACATGATACATCACAATAATAAAAGAAAAGATAAGAACGATATGATCCTGTCAGTCGATGCAGAAAAGGACTTTGACAAAATTTAGCACCCTTTCTTAATAAAAACCCTTGAGAAAGTCGGGATAGAAGGAACATACTTAAACATCATAAAAGCCATTTATGAAAAGCCCACAGCTAACATCATCCTCAATGGGGAAAAACTGAGAGCTTTTTCCCTGAGATCAGGAACACGACAGGGATGCCCACTCTCACCGCTGTTGTTTAACATAGTGCTGGAAGTTCTAGCATCAGCAATCAGACAACAAAAGGAAATCAAAGGCATCAAGATTGGCAAAGATGAAGTCGAGCTTTCGCTTTTTGCAGATGACATGATACTATACATGGAAAATCCGATAGACTCCACCAAAAGTCTGCTAGAACTGATACATGAATTCAGCAAAGTTGCAGGATACAAAATCAATGTACAGAAATCAGTTGCATTCTTATACACTAACAATGAAGTAACAGAAAGACAAATAAACTGATCCCATTCACAATTGCACCAAGAAGCATAAAATACCTAGGAATAAATCTAACCAAAGATGTACAAGATCTGTATGCTGAAAACTATAGAAAGCTTATGAAGGTAATTGAAGAAGATGTAAAGAAATGGAAAGACATTCCCTGCTCATGGATTGGAAGAATAAGTATTGTCAAAATGTCAATACTACCCCAAGCTATCTACACATTCAATGCAATCCCAATCAAAATTGCACCAGCATTCTTCTCGAAACTAGAACAAGGAATTCTAAAATTCATATGGAACCACAAAAGGCCCCGAATAGCCAAAGTAATTTGGAAGAAGAAGACCAAAGCAGGAGGCATCACAATCCCAGACTTTAGCCTCTACTACAAAGCTGTAATCATCAAGACAACATGGTATTGGCACAAAAACAGACACATAGACCAATGGAATAGAACAGAAACCCCAGAACTAGACCCACAAACGTATGGCCAACTCATCTTTGACAAAGCAGGAAAGAACATCCAATGGAAAAAAGACAGTCTCTTTAACAAATGGTGCTGGGAGAACTGGACAGCAACATGCAGAAGGTTGAAACTAGACCACTTTCTCACACCATTCACAAAAATAAACTCAAAATGGATAAAGGACCTGAATGTGAGACAGGAAACCATCAAAACCCTAGAGGAGAAAGCAGGAAATGACCTCTGTGACCTCAGCCGTAGCAATCTCTTACTCGACACATCCCCAAAGGCAAGGAAATTAAAAGCAAAAAATGAATTACTGGGACCTTATGAAGATAAAAAGCTTCTGCACAGCAAAGGAAACAACCAACAAAACTAAAAGGCAACCAACGGAATGGGAAAAGATATTTGCAAATGACATATCGGACAAAGGGCTAGTATCCAAAATCTATAAAGAGCTCACCAAACTCCACACCTGAAAAACAAATAACCCAGTGAAGAAATGGGCAGAAAACATGAATAGACACTTCTCTAAAGAAGACATCCAGATGGCCAACAAGCACATGAAAAGATGCTCAACGTCGCTCCTTATCAGGGAAATACAAATCAAAACCACACTCAGATATCACCTCACACCAGTCAGAGTGGCCAAAATGAACAAATCAGGAAACTATAGATGCTGGAGAGGATGTGGAGAAATGGGAACCCTCTTGCACTGTTGGTGGGAATGCAAAGTGGTGCAACCGCTCTGGAAAGCAGTGTGGAGGTTCCTCAGAAAATTAAAAATAGACCTACCCTATGACCCAGCAATAGCACTCCTAGGAATTTACCCAAGGGATACAGGAGTACTGATGCCTCGGGGCACTTGTACCCCAATGTTTATAGCAGCACTCTCAACAATAGCCAAATTATGGAAAGAGCCTAATGTCCCATCAACTGATGAATGGATAAAGCAATTGTGGTTTATATACACAATGGAGTACTACGTGGCAATGGGAAAGAACGAAATATGGCCCTTTGTAGCAACATGGATGGAACTGGAGAGTGTGATGCTAAGTGAAATAAGCCATACAGAGAAAGACAGATACCATATGGTTTCACTCTTATGTGGATCCTGAGTAACTTAACAGAAACCCATGGGGGAGGTGAAGGAAAGAGAAAAAGAGGTTAGAGTGGGAGAGAGCCAAAGCATAAGAGACTCTTAAAAACTGAGAACAAATTGAGGGTTGATGGGGGGTGGGAGGGAGGGGAGGGTGGGTGATGGGTATTGAGGAGGGCACCTTTTGGGATGAGCACTGGGTGTTGTATGGAAACCAATTTGACAATAAATTTCATATATTGAAAAAAAATTAAAAAAAATAAATCCATCTTGGAGGCTGCTTCCCAAAGAAACCAACTAATGACAGTTATAGTCTATTCTTCCTCCAATTTAAACTTGGTAAATGTGCTTGGAAACTCTTAAAATCACAAGTCAAATACAGGTTACAGTGTAAAGTCAGAGTCCAGATTTCTAATTTTTTTATTTAGGAGACAAAATGTTGGAAACCACTGATTTAGAACATAGGCTCAACTTCTGTAATAGACCTAAGCTCATTTCCATGAAGAAAGTAGTTCATTCTAATAGTGCAGAGGGTGGTTCAGGGTGGATGAGTATCTCCACACCATGAGGTTGTTCACAGTGCACGTTCCTTATGCTTATTCTGCGATTGCCTTTGGTGCTTCCCTTGTTTGTATGGTCAAAGCTGGCTTGCAGAACTGTCTACCTCCCAGTACACAGGAGGGAGGAAGAGAAGACAGATGGCAAGCAACTTTCTTACATGGTCACACCTAGTTGTAAAGAGGCTGAGAATTTAGGTATTTAGAGTTCCAGCCATTTGGAAATACTGAGATCTAATTTATCTACAGTTCCTCTTGTCAGAGATTTGTCAGACACTTGATTCAAATTCTTAGAAAATGTTCTACATACTTCTGCTTTGGGTTAGGAAATAAAGGACACTAAAGACTTCCACTCCTGTGGTTAACAAGAAAAGGCAAAGTAAATGTATACTTTTCTGTGGGATTAATGCAGACTGTCTATACAGGAAACTTGAACTGAATTCCAGAGAGAAATAAGCCCTTTATAAGAGAGCAAAGAGCTGTGCAACTTCCATACCTGGGAGGGATGAATGGTGTAGGTTGGCAGTTGGACCCAGCCTGTCATCGATGGAAAGAATATACAGGAATGAGAAGAAATCAGTTGACCCTTTGACATCTGCTAGGATGGAATGGAATGCAAAAATTGTAAATACAAGCTCAGTCACTTGTTCCAACAGTTTTCTCCCTGAATCCTGCCCAAATTTTGCTAAGGTGGCACAAGGTAGAAAACTGGGAGTGTAGTCCTGTGCATTCTCAGAGTGATTAGATTCTGGAGCCCTAACAAAACTAAATCCAAAGGTGAACCAAAAATACCTGAAAGTACAACTCAACCTCTCCTAATTCAAATACTCACAAGATTTAAAAAAAAAAAAAAGTAGTGATAGTGGAGGTTAGAGATTGGAAATCACATGTGAAATATAATTAAAGCTGAGGTCCAGCAGCAATTCAGCTCAACTCTAGAAGAAATCTGAGGACTCCTTCCCTATCAAATTCCAATATGTATGTGGTTTTTCCAGACACCAAGCAGTTCCCCAACACCAGCTGGCTGTCCTACAATTTTGCTGAATTCTGACAGTGTTAGGATAGCTTGCAAATTGACACTTGCAAATAGCTTCCGAGAGGTTAAGGGGCTCAGTCCCACAAGAATGCCTCCCCACTCCCATTTCAGACACCAATTGCAAGTCTAGATTTGCACTTCTGCTTCTGACTGACCAGGTGTAGATCATAGGTTCCAGCAACCCCCTCCTTGGGTTTCATTTGTTTGCTAGAGCAGCTCAAAGACCTCAGAGAAACATTTTTCTTAGTAGATTGCCAACTTATTATGGAAGGATGTAATTCTGCAACAGCCAGATGGAGGAGATGCATAGGGCACAAGGTATGTGAGAAGGGGCACAGAGCTTCCATGCTTTCTGAGCACTCCACACTCCTAGAACTTCCATGCATTCACCAACCCCAAATCTC
Organism: Herpailurus yagouaroundi; assembly: GCF_014898765.1. Classification (NCBI taxonomy): domain Eukaryota; kingdom Metazoa; phylum Chordata; class Mammalia; order Carnivora; family Felidae; genus Herpailurus; species Herpailurus yagouaroundi. Next base: position 28,634,269 of record NW_024412416.1, on the reverse strand, counting down.
TCTGAAACCTGTTGGTTTTAGGTATTTAAGAAGGTTTTCTTACATAAGCATGATTGATTAAATCATTGGCCATCGATGACTGAACGCAATCTTCAGCCCCTCTCCCCTCCCCAAAGGTGGGAGGAGAGACTGAAAGTTCCAACCCTCTAATCACATAATTGGTTCCTCTGGGGCCAACCTTCATACTTAGGCTACCTAGAAACTTTCCCAAAGTTGCTTCATTAACACAACAAAGGCACATTTATTGCTCTCCACACAGGAAATCCCAAGGGTTTTAGAAGCTCTGTGCCAGGAATGGGACAAAGACCAAATACATATTACCAAGTTGTCTGGTTGGCTCAATTGGCTCAGCGTCCAACTTTTGATTTTGGCTCAGGTCATAATCTCATGATTCATGAGATCAAGCCCCATATCGGGCTCACATGGAGGTAGCATGGAGCCTGCTTGGGATTCTCTCTCTCTCCCTCTTTCTCTGCCCTTCCCCTATCCCCTCTCTCTCTCTCAAAATAAATAAATACACTTAATTTTTTTTTTTCTTAAGAAATAATGGCCTCAATTTTGGGGCATAGATCCTAAATCCAAGCTGAAGAAAGACTCTTAACCCTCTTATTCAAGAAAGGTAGTAACTCCAGGGTTTTTCCTACTACTTTGTTTATTACTAAGGATCTGCTTGAGTAGGGAATAGAGAGGAAACTCGCTAAGGCATGACCAATGAGATGCAAGAGAGCCTGTATGTATGTGTTCCCAGGACCCAGCCCTGTACTATTCTGTAGTCAGGTTACTGTCTGGGGGCACTAGTCACTCCAGTGGAAGATTAATGTAACCTGCATGGTGATTAAAACAACCATTTCCCCCACTGGCTCCCGAAGATTGGGATCTAACTGAATGCTTATTGTTGCATTTACTTTTACAAATATACATGTAAAAATAATACAAAACAAAAACCCTTCTGGGGTCCCCATCTGGGGAACTATTGCCACATGTGATTATCCAAATATAAGCCATTCTTCATAATATGTGATAAACTCCTTCACTTCTGAGGCCTAGGAGTTCATCTTCCTGTGTGTTTTAGAATCTCTCCCCAGTCTTAATGTTTTATAGCAGTGAAATGCCTCTTGATCCTGTCCAAGTTTGTCTTTCATCATATCTGTTTCTGATCAGGTTACAGTTGTTTGGCCCTGCCACTTGTGCCCAAGTACTCATTTTGAGTGTAACTGTACTAAATCTTTTCCCCAGATCAGTATAATAAAGGAGTGATGTGCAATTAAAAAACAGTGGCTCAAACTTTTCCAAATTTGATGAAAAACATGAACCCACAGCTTCACAAACCTCAGTGAATATCCAGTTGGATAAAGAGAAAGAAAATCATACCTATGTTCATCATGGTTAAACTGTTGAAAACAAAAGTAAGGAAAATCCTAAAAATCAGAGGAAAAGAGATGCATTACATACAGGAGAACAGTGATTTAAAAAAAAATGATATTGATATATTGGAAGCAAAATAACCAAGAGGAAACTAACATCTTTAAAATATTGAGAAAGGTTGCAGGTTCTAGTGATGGCTGAGTAGTGAATATTGGACTAAAATTTTGCCAACAATGATAAATTGGACAAAATTTTTAAAATGGTACTAGAGAATGAACAAAAGCAGGCAGAAATTAAGGGTACTTACCTTGAAAGGGGAACCATACTGGGTGAGACCCACACCTATATGGCTTTCTCTAAGGACACTTCCAGAATGCACAGTACAGAGCAGACCAATCTCAACCAAAAAGCTCAAGTCTCATTGACCTTAAACTCCAGGACTGCCATGAAGGTATGAGCTATGAACAGGAGTCCTAGAAACTGTATTTAACTCTTCTCAGATCTTTGATTCCTAAACTACGCATGTGCATAGTAATGATGAGGTTTTGGGTGATGATGGGATTCATGGGGTCTGGAGCCATGGCCAAGAAGGAATTTTTGAAGACGTCTTTGGTGCAAAAGGTGGTTTTATTAAAGCACAGGGACAGGACCCATGGGCAGAAAGAGCTGAACTGTAAGTGTGGGGGGGGGGGGGGTGACTGTTTTATGGAGTCGGTGGATATAAAGTCAAGAGGGAGTTTCCAAAGAGACTTTCACACGCTAAAGACTTACTGGAAGCCTAGCTATTGTCAAGCTAAGGTTGTTTTTCCCTCTAGCAAACATTAACATTGAGACAGTAGAGAGTTCCTGGACTTTATGCTATTGATGGAATTGCCTTTTTCTTGTAATTTACTAAGATATTTGTGAATTGATGGAGACAATCTGTTTAACCATTTGTTTTCTCTCCTTTCCTTTGTCCTTGGGCAGTCAGGAGTGTCTGAGGAATGTCACATATATCCCACCTTGTGGGGGGGTGGGGGGAGGTGCTGTTAGCCTATACTTTGCCCTCAGCTAGCCCCATGCTCTCTCATCAGTAAGACCTAAAAACCCAACGTGTAAAACAATGGGTGGTAGCCAAAACAACTGAACAAGGATTTCGAAAGATACTCCCTGAGGAGAAAGTATTATGTTCAAGGCCCATTTGGTTATGATGAGGGACCGTAAGGCAAGCTGAGGGCCAAGCACAAGCTAGCATTACCCAGCCCCCAGATGGGTAATAACCAGTCATTCTACACAACCCCAGTGCAGGTCTTCCTGCCCATGGATCCTATCCCCATACTTTAATAAAATCACCTTTTTGCAGCAAAGACTTCTTCAAGAATTCTTTCCTGGCCATTGACTCTGAACCCCACAAACCCCACCATCATCCCCAAACCTGATCATATGGCACCCAATGTGTGAGGCTATGAGTCTTTTCATCTGGATTCTGAGCTTCAGTGTAAACTTGGTGAGTACTTTCTCTTTGTTCCTTTACATTTATTTCAGGGGCTTTTCAAGAAGTATGGTCTTATTGGAACACTTTCATGTTAATTGCTTAGGCTGCAATCCTCTAACCTGCTACTCTATGGGAGGAGAAAGGCTGGAAGTTAGTACCCTGGCCAGAATGATAATAAGACCCAGAAACTTGATGCTTTCTCTTTATTCCTGTCCTTATACAAAATTGTCTTGGGCATGGGACAGCCACCTAGGTCACCAGGATGGCTGCCAAAAATAAATAAACGTTGAAAAAAAATTTTTTTTTAAATTAATTAAATAAAAATAAAATAAAATAAAATGAAATGAAAAAAAATTAATAGCACCTTGTCATTTTCACCAACAGACAGGAATGTCCATGTTCGTTATAACACATCCTGAATAGCAATTTGATGATCTGAAGCCCTTATTCTTTATTTCCTTTGTTTATTTTAGCCTGATGTCAATTTCAAATAAAAGTCAATTTAAAAACCCCTTTGCACGCTACAAAATATTTTGTGGCTGATATTTGTCATCATTATAGTAAAAGATGTAAAAGATTAAAAAAAAAAAAGATTGCATTCTGAAGGCCTAAAAATCTCCACTTTAAGGCTCACAGGAGGGTGACCCCTCTGGAGTATATCCTAGTAGAAAGAGTAATAAATATGTTAATACTTTTAACATGTGAAGTACTCAGTGGCTGTGACATACAAAGAAACATTCTGGTTTCTGCCTTTGAAGAGCTTATAATTTAGGTAAGAAAACCTGAAGTTTATGAAAAAACATCTTCCCTATAATATCCACATGCAGTGCTTATCCAGCTTGAGTGTGCATCAGACTCACCTAGTAGGCATGTTAAAACATAAGTTCCTGGACTCCACCCCAGAATTTCTAATCCAATAGGTCTGGAGTGGAACCCAAGAATCTGCTGTTCCCAAGGGATCCCATCTTGCTGTCCTAATGAGTAAAATGTCAAAGGTTTGTGTCAGAGGAGAGATCACGTCAGATGAGCTGATCAAAAAAGCTTGGAGCATCAAGTGAGGACAGAGCTAGGCTCAGAAGAAAAGACTCAATTGCTTTGGGAATATCTATATATTATATATCTATAATGTAGATATATAATAAAAGTAAAACATCAAAAATGCAGGTTGGGTGTTGTTCATGAAGTTTAGTGGGAAAGAAAGTTGGAAAGTTCAATTGCATTAAATTGTGGGGGGATTTGGGTATCATCTAATGTATCATTTACTACCCTCTAGGTTGCAAGTAATAGAAACAAACTGTTTTATCTATTGCTGCACAAAAAATTATCCTGAACTTGGTGTCTTAACACTATTTCATAGCTTCTGTGAGTCAGGGATTTGGGTATGGCCAAACTGGGTGCTCCTGGCTTAATAAAAATGTTGGCCAATCCTCTGGCTGCATGTGTCCTGGGGTTCAGGTCCTATCTGCTGGACTCCTGGCATTTAATAACTGTTTCTCAAAGACATGTGGTAACTTGTTTTTTCTTTTTTGTTTTAAAAATAATAATGTCTCAAAAAATACACAAAACAAAAGGAAGAATATCTAATCACAGAGCAGAAGTAAACACTGCCGATATTTTGGGGCTCCTGGGTGGCCCAGTTGGTTAAGGATCCCACTTCAGCTCAGGTCATGATCTGGCAGCTCATGGGTTTGAACCCCCTGTCTGCTCTGACAACTCAGAGTCTTGAGCCTGTCTCAGATTCTGTATCTCCTTCTCTTTCTGCCCCCTCCCCTGCTCATTCTCACTCTCTCTCTCTCTCCCTCGAAAATAAACATTAAAAAAATTTTTTTAAATACTGTCGATATTTTAGTACATGACTGTCCAGTGTTTTGTATGCATACTTCTAAATTTCTGGTATCAATATCAAAAGTGACATCATCCTCTACTTCTGATTTATAACCAGTTTGTTTCATAACATGCTATTTTCCTGTGTCATTAAATAATTATATCAAAAAAAAATATCAATAGGCTGCAATGATATCATGGCATCAAAGAGAAAATGTGCCCCATGCTCATTCACATGAGCCTTGACAGGCTTCAGGTCCTCACTGGCTGCTGGTCAGAGATCATGATTCCTTGTCATGTGGCCTTTCCACTGGGCTGCTCACATAATGGCAGCTGGCTTTCCTCAGAGCAAGGAATGAGAGTGAGAAAGACCCGAAATGCAAGCCATAGTCTTCTTATAAACTATTATTGAAATAACATCTAACCACCTCTGCTATATTCTTTTCAACAGAACTGAATGCCAAATGCAGCGCACTATCCAGGGGAAGGGTTTACATAAGGGAATAGACATCAGGTGTTGGGGATTTGGGGTACCAACTTCAAAGCTATCTACCACAATCTACCGTCTGGCCTCCCAATCATTTGTGTCATTAAAAGCATCAAAATGCATGCACTGCTCTTGCAAGGCTCTCAAAAATTTCATCCCACTGTAGCATTATAGTGATTTAGAAGGTGATTTAGACTCACCTTCTAAATCAAATTCACGTGTCAATAGGGTATCTTGAGACAGTTCCTTAAGTACAGTGGCTCACTCTGGTTTCTTCACCTGAACATAGATGAAACTAAAGAGACAAATGATCTACCTCATACATAGTCACTATATAGTGGTGGGACAAGTGTGGGATAATTGTCAGGGTCATTCCTGTTCAAAAGGGGTGGGTGGAGGGGTGGAAAGATAGGAAGCAGATTCACAATGATTTTGTTACCCAGCTGACCAAACATGGAAGTTTCTTGACTAGATCTGAAGACCTGGGAATACTTTTCAGAGTTCTTGGCTCTACCCTCTGGTCTCTTGGTTCTGCACTCAGTCACAGTTTTTCCTTTTCCTAGACTGCCTCCTGGCAGTAGAATTCTGAGAGTCCAAAGTACTTTCATCATTCCCACAATCTCTGTTCCTTCTAGTCCAAACTGGTGGTTCTTCTGGTGACATAATACTACTAAAGTTTTTGTGGGTGTCCTTTAAATCTTTTCAGGTTCACTCAATTAGATACACCCACAAACAAATGTCTTTGAAATAAACCCCTTCCTTATATTGCTCTTCCTCCAGCTTACTAAGGACCCTAATATTTGAAACACCCTTAATCCATTGACAGGGCCTTTTATGTGACTGAAGTATACTCTGAGGCACAACTTTTGCTCTTTCTGGAGAATCAATAAAATATTTTGAAAAGATTTTATAGTTATAGTCTCAGTATCTTTAGACCACATTTTCTTGACAATGCTACATATTTCCTCTTTGCTCAACAGCCATTTTTTAATTTTAGCCTCATTTGCCACATGGATAAGCTGAACATATTCAAAACCATTAATTCAAGTTCCTTTTTATTTAAGAGTCTTCTCAAATTATCACTCCTCTCTCGTGTTTACTATAACCAACAAGAAGAAACCAGGCAGTATCTTTAATATTTCACTTGGAAAATTCATTAGCTAGGTCACTCAATTCATTAGGGATATTTTATTCTTTCAGCATAGCTGCAGGCAACAGCATTGGTAAACATTCTGCTTGGACATAACAAGGATCTTTCTACAGTTTCCAACAATATTTTTCTCATTTTTTAGTCCCTTTCCAGTATTTTCCTCAAAGTTCAAAACTCTATGAGCGCTGTTGCAGTTATTTCAAGGTATCATCAACACTAAACTCAAACCATGGTTTCAAAGCCACACCCACATTTTAGGGTTTTGTTACAGCAGCATTCCTGCCTTGGTACCAAATTCTGTGTCAGTCAAGGTTTGGTCCAAGAAGAAGGAAACACTAATATGTATATAACCCATGTATATGTGGATATTCATAAATAGACTTGTCACAGGACTTGTGCTACAAAGATTTGATCTTACAAAATTGTGAAAGCCAGTCTATCAGTCTCCACAAGGCTGTGGGTCTGCATCTGATCCTGGAGGATGTTGTCCACAGGGCAGGATGTTGGGAGGAGAAGATGGATGTGAAATGAGACAGAACAAAAACAAGCTGGAGTCCACAAGCTTATGCTAGAACCCCATTCAGAGAGACTGAAACCCATGTCAACTCCTGTTGTTTCTGACCGTAGTAGGCTAGGTGACCTGCAAAACTGGGGCCTTTCATCATGACACTAATAAGCACAGAACCTGGTTCAGGAGTCAGAGGATCCAGAGAAGGAGGCAGTGGCAGGCCTTGTTTTAATGACATGGACTGTCAGAAATGCAACACATGTATGAACTACAAAGTTGCTGCTGCCTCATTTCCCTCCCAAGTCTCTTTTAAAAATTTCTCTTGTGGGGTGCCTTGGTGGCTCAGTCAGCTGAACAACCAACTTTGGGTCATGTCATGATCTCACAGTTTGTGAGTCTGAGACCTGCATTAGGCTCACTGCTGTCAGCATGGAGCTGTCTACTGATCCTCTGTCCTCCTCTCTCTTTGCTCCTCCCCTGCTCATATTCTCTCTCTCAAAAATAAATAAAACATTAAAAAAAAAACCTTTATTTTGATACTTAGGCACCATACAGGAAAGACAATCCTAGGGACATCTGGCTGGCTTAGTTGGTGGAGCATGTGGCTCTTGATCTTGGGGTCATGAGTTCAAGCTCCATGTTAGGTGGGGAGATTACTTAAAAATAAAATCTTAAAACAAAAATAAGGAAACAATTCTGGTAAATTTAGGTCAGCATAGCCAACTTGAGATATCACAAAACCATCCCATCAATTCTATGTACCATTAAGAAAAGGTAATTTATTGTAAAGGGAAATCTCCACATAACTGGAGGGCAGGAATGTAGGGATTTGAACCCAGAAATAGAAACTTGTTCTACACTCAAGGAACTCTCCTCTCTCTCCATTTCTGGTTTCTATTTCTCTAAACCTATAAGCTTTATTTCATTTCTTGGGAGAACACCTCTCTTTGCATCACTGTGCCTATGGTGGTTGGAAGACAGATTTTCACAGCTCGCAAGTGCATAAGACCATTTCTTGATTCCTGTCTTAGCTTGAGTTCCCCCAGAAAATTCAGCCTAGGGTTAAGATGCATGTGCTTCAACTTTCTGATGAAGTACAATCCCTGTAGCAGGAGTCAGAAAGGAGAGGAGTGAGTCAAGGAAGGAGGAGAGCTATTGGTATGGGAGTGCATTGTTGAGCAAAGAAAGCATGCCCATTCCATCTCTCAAGATATGGCCCCAAGAGACCACATAATCTCTTGTGTCAGGAAGAAGAGAGAATTGATCTTTTGGCTCCCCTCTTGTAAGTCAAAGCTTTGCCCAAAAAAGAAAGATGTGCCCTCTGCCCATCTATGAAGTCCATCTGCCAGTTTCACAGACCCTCATGCCTCATTGTTGACAAGGAAGCCCCAGGGCAGGAAGTGAGAGGTCCATGTGGACACCTGAGGAAAGTTCTCTTGGTTTTTGGTTGAAGACCACACAGACCTATCACAGATGAAACAAGGATCCCAAAGACAGAATGAGATGTGAGTGGTACAGTTCAAACTCTAAATTTCCAAGTAAGTGTGGTACATTGAGTAAACTTAGGTTAACTGTCCACCCAAGGTTTAATACAGTGTGGGGGGAGAAAAAGAGATTTTATTGTACACATATGGCTAGTGAGATCCTGCCACTTTGAAATGGTGAGATTAGCTAAGAAGAAATTTAGGTTTTTGTTAATACTATTAGAAAAAATATTAATATTGGAAATGAGACAAAATTATCATCATTTGAAGATAATAATTGTCTTCCTAGAACCCCCTCCACTCAAAATCAGAGGACAATTCACTAAATTAGTAATAATGCTTTCCTATATACCAATAATAGGTTAGAAAATATACTGGAATAAAATAACCAATAACCCAAAAGATTTCTGCTACATGTAAGCTAAGTTGTCTGGACTGTGTAGAATAAAGAACATATCAACATTAGATTCAGCAAAAATGATAGAAACCCTAAAATACCATGAATATAAAGAGAATAGGGTTCTCTCTCATGTAAAACTAAAAAAACTCTGGAGTTAGAGCAGCTCAGGTATGGCAGTTCTTGGTGACAAGGTCCTAGGCTTCTATCTTTTGGTCCTCCATCCTCAGCACCTCCAACCCTCATATTTCATGAGGGTTATCAGCCAGCAGAAAAAAGGAAGTACTAGAGACTGACATATCTTCCCTTTAAAGACACCTTTCAGAAACTTCACACCTACTCCTACTTGGGTCACAATGGCCAGAACTTTGTATCTAACTGATGAGGTTTTTCTGGGGTGATTGGCTCCCAGAAAGGGAGCCAATTCTTTCTCCAAGAAAGAATTCTTGAAGATGTCTTTGGTGCAAAAAGGTGATTTTATTAAAACATGGGGACAGTACCCACGGGCAGGAAGAGCTGCCCCCGGACCATGAGGAGAGACTGGTTATACACTATGGAGTTGGGAGAGGTAAAGTCCAGGGGAAGTTTCCAAAGAGATTTTCATATGCTAAAGAGACTCACAGGAAACTGAAGTCCTAGTTATTGTCAAGCTGAAGCTTTTCCCTCTAACAAAGCATTAGTATTAAGACAGTAGGGAGTTTCCTGGAGAAACTTTTACTCTGCCTGTTTCAAGTATTTACCAATGGGCTGCAGGTTATAAGGAAATTTAGTTCTATCTGACGTTTCCTTCTGCCTTTGTTCCACACATCACTATGGAGGGGTGATGTTGGGGCTCCAGGAAATGGAGTCTATAGGTTTCTAGAGATTAGACTGTTTATAAGATTGCCTTTTTCTTGTAATTTACTAAGATATTTGTAAATAGATGGAGACTCAGGTCCTGCAGGACAATAATCTCTATCAGTTAGCCATTTGTTTTTCCCCTTCCTTTGTTCTTGGGCAGCCAGCGGTGCCCGGTGCCCGAGGAATATCACACATGCCCCACCTGGGGATGGGGGGCGGGGGGGGGGATGGCGGCCTGTCAGCTTGCCTTACGCTCCCTCATCATAATTACACCTAATTGTAAGCAAGGCAGGGAAATGTGCACCCAGCTAAAATGGTAAAGGTGGTCATGGATGTGATCCATCCACTAACAAAGAAACAGGGGAAGCAGCTACTTACCTATGGGTCACTAGCAGTTTCTAACACAGTAAGAATAGGAGAGAAATGATCGGCACTGTACTTCTTGCTTTGGTTTAGTTTGGGTTTTTAATATTTTTTAAAACTTTTTCTGGTACAAATACCAAGTAGACAGCTCAAAGTGTCTGACCTCAACAAAAACATGCAAAAATCAAACAGAAACTGTTAGAATCAACTTTGCCAGAACTCTGGAACAGTCAAAGGTTAACAGCAATGAGAACACCAATAAAATTGAGCAACTTAAAAACAATAAGAAAGATTTGTATGTTTTTATTTGCCCTTCTCCCATCCCCTCCCCATCTTGCTTGTGGCCTTGAGGACAGGAGCCTATTTTCTCAGTGCAGGACATTTGGTCTCAGAGGGAACAGGACACATCTTATTTGCAAAGATTATGTTTATCTGTTTATCTGGGGCTACTGGCAAGACTGATACATGGTGTTTTCCTTTGTTTTGCCAAATTCAGAGCTCATTTAGGGAAGAAAGGAAGTAGGTATTCTACAAAAACACTGTAAGTTAAAAAGCAACCTACAGCTGCCTCAGGCAAAAGATTGTTGTTGAGGAATACAGTAGAGCACCTAAATTCTGGGAGGAAAACCAGGGGTAGAGAGTTTCTTGAGGAAATGAGGGCATTCAAAAGTCCTATATGTATACTGGGGATTTTGAAAAACACACACATGCTGAGGGCAGGATGCAGGCTCAGAAAAGATATGAGAGTATCTTAAGCTTTTACCTCTAACTGATCTACAGGCTCAGTGCAAGCAGGAAGTGTAGATTGAGGCCTGGCTAAGCATTGAAGGAGCACCCCAGTACAGAACCAATCTGAAAAGATGGGAAGAGAGTTTTCTCTTCTCTCCCTCCTACCCTCCCTCCCTTTCTCTCTCTTTCTCCTGTCATTAAGGAAATCTTTGTCAAAACACTAGCTAAACACAAGCTAAGAGAATATAGACTTCAGAGTCCACATGTGACAAAGAATACAGACCTTACACTTTAGAAAAGACAGTAAGCACATGAACACCTACAAATCATAGCAAATGAAAGGGAGGACCTACACCGGCTGACTCCATCTTGTTCTGTGTCCTCCACCTTGAGTGACTATGTCCCCAACATGCCCCCTTTCCGGGAAAATCGCAGAAACCTCAGACCAGGCCTCCTCCCCTTGAGTAACCTCCCGCTCACCCCTTCAAACTTCCCCATCAAAACACGACCTGCATAACAGGACTCCGACCCTTCCCCAGCCAATCGGCTGAGGCCACAGCCATTACCTCACCAACAGCCCCTAGACCCCAATAAAACCTTTGTGCTTTTAAAACTCTCTCTCCCCAGCATCTCACCGCTGCATCGGTGCAGGTAGGGGATTGAGCTCGAGCTAGCTCGAATAAAAGCTCTTTGCTTTTGCATCGGACTTGGCTCCCTGCTGGTCTTTGGGGATCATGAATTCTGGACGTAACACAAGCAAGAAATAAACCCTGATAAAGGGGGAAAATCTGATTTCTAGAGTTACCACATTATAATAGAAAAAATGTCCATGTTTCAATAAAAAAATTATGAAGCATGCAAAGAAGGAAGAAGTATGGCCCATTCCCAGGTAAAATTAAAAGCAACTCTCCCTGAGGAAACATAGACATCAGACTTACTAGACAAAGGTTTTAAGTCAGCTGTGTTAAATATGCTCAAGGAGTTAAAGGAAATCATGGATAAAGAGATAAAGCAAAGCAGGAAAAGAATGTCTCCACAAATAAAGACTATCTTGGGGCGCCTGGGTGGCTCAATCGGTTGAACGTCCGACTTCAGCCCGGGACCTTTCATGAATAATTGAGATAAAAGCTTATGTAGTTCCTTATTAGGGTTATTGGAAATTACTAACCACCCTATCTTGCTTCTGTGACTTCGCCTGCTTGCTAAATAACGTAGGTTGCAAAATGCTCCCCCACCCCTTCTACCAAGATCTGGCCTAGGCAAGACCAACATGTAAAAAGTCACAAACTCACTGCCCCACGGTATCTTAGGTTTCTAACTATGGTCATTTTAAACCCTCTTAGGACAAAGAACTTTAAATTGATAGGTTCCCGTCAAAACTAACGTCTGTGTGTCACAATATAATTGGCTACCATGAAATGCTGTAAATTGTAATTGGTTAACTAAATAATGACATTCTCTGACTTGCTAAAATCCATATAAGCTCACTGCTACCTTTGTTTGGGGCCATTCTCTGCACTTTTCTCCTTAAGATCAGGAGATCAGGTTTGGCCCAGCCATGAATAAAATCTTGCCTCCCTTCTATTTGGTGTCTGGTGGTTTTTATCGACAGCACCCTGTTTCATCTCTCCTTCTCTGCCCCCGCACCCCCAAATAAAAAGAATGAAAGAAGTTCAATGAATTCAAAAAGGATAAACACAAAGAGATCCACACTGAGACACATTGGACTCTCAAATGTATGGCCCGTATGCTCCCCACCTTTACCCGGTCTGTGTCCAAGCTTTCTGCCTGTCAGTGGTGCCTCCCTCCAGAGTCTTATCACTGGGGTGTCAACCCCCCACTTCAGAGACTCCTGTGGCTTGGACCTGCGCTGATCATCTCTGGGGGAGGGTCTCACAGAGCAATGGCTGGGTACCAACTTGTCCCAGAAAATGTTAGCATGACTGCACAGTGGCAAGGCTCAGAGTTTATGGTAAACTGCAATACACAACTCATGCCAGATTTTGCTACACTCAGTTGGCATCTTTATTCCAACATCAGTAAACGTGGAGCTCCCTGGTATCTGCCGGGACTTTTGCCTGTGGATAAGCCCTGCCACCTCTACCAAATGCACTCCAACCAGGGGAACTGCTTCTTCCGATGTGGCACATAGGCCCCTCAGACCATGCTGCCTACTCCTGGGGATTCATCCCACTTCCTTACCAGAACACCGCCAGGCACTGAGCTCCAAAACTAGACTCTTCACTCCACTGTTATGGAAAACTGGCAGTATTGAAACCCTCTCCTTTTTCCCTGTCAATGGTTTGGGGGAACAGATTTCTTGTCCAGTGCCCTGTGAGTATTTTCATTCTTTCTATCTTTCTCTCCAGCTACTTCCAGGGGGAGTGTTTTTTTTGCACAATACCAACACACTGCACTCTTTCCCCCTTTCTCTCTATCCTTTCTCTATGAATATGGGTCCCTACCCTCCACAGCACTGCCACTTTTCTCTCCCCTACTCAGCTATTTCACCTATTTGAACCACATACCTGCCAAGATCTCTCACTCAAATTATGCAGATTGTTGCATTCTCAGATCAATTTCCTAGGTGTTCAAAATGGCTCAATGCTGATCTAGCTGTATTTCAGGGACAAGACAAGCTCAGGTTCTCCATACTACTCTGCCATTTTGACTCCCATTATTCATAGTCTTTGCATTAAATTGAAATTTGACCTGTAACCACAGTCATAGAAATGCAACATTTTGGAAAGGTTAATCTGGGAGTGGTATGCAGAATTAATGAAGAGGAAAGAGAGACAGAAACTTCAAGTAGGTGATTATTCCAGTTATGGAGACTGGAATGTAGAAATAACACTTTGACAACAGGAGTGAGATAGTCAGAAACCTTGAGAACAAGCCCCTATATACCCAGGGCACTCCCTGCCTGGTGTTGCTTTTCTTTCAGAGCAGAACTAGAACCAAGAAGCAAACCCAGACCGGTTCAAACTGATCCAAGACAGGATGGTCACCAAATTTGAACTTTCATTGACTTTTTCCTTCATTTTAATGTTAACAATCACACCCAGAGATAGACACTTAGTATGCAAATGAAACATGTTCTATCAACTGTACCTGCATGCCTACTTTCCTGGGATTCCCTGCCCCTACATGCTTAACCATCACTCCTTTCCCACCTCAGCCTCTATAAAACTTTCTCTGGCTATTGTTTGGGGAGCTAGTTTGACACCTTTGTGGTGATTGTGTCTCCCCTTACCATAGCTTTTGCCCCAGTAAAGCCTTGCCTGTGATTTAAATTTTGGTCCAGCCCATTTCTATAGTTTCTGGGCCCAAGGACCCAAGTCTGGTAAGAGTAGTATGATGGGTTTTTGATGTGTGACAGTAATTTTGTATATGTAATAAAGTTCCTAATTAGTTGACTTTAAACGAAGGAGAGTATCTTGGTGGGCCTTATTTAGTCAATGGAAGCCCTGTAAAAGAAGGCTTAGACATTCTCTGAACTAGACTCTTAACAGTAGCTGGGTCTACAGTTGTTCTTCTTTAGCTGGCTCTTCCTTCCTGATTACCCATAAACACCAAATTCAGCTTGTGTTGGTGGGGTTCCATCCTGCTTGTGATCATCCCTTTCTGATACTATGTGACAACTGAACGCGGGAGCAGCTGTGTGTATAAGATATATTATTCAATGTTTTATAACAACAATCAATAATAATTGTTAACGTATTAATTGATTAATAAGGAAAAGAACAATTTGATTACAAATGGAGGATGAAGGAGAGGAATCGAGGATGAGTCCTCATTTTATGGCTTCAGCAACTGGAATGAAGAGTAGTACTCTTCCATGAGATGGTGATAAAGGTGGCTGAGCAGATTTGGAGCTTGGGAGGCAGAGGGGAAAACAGTTTTAAAGAATGCTCAAGTTGAATTCCTGCAAGATAGAAATATCCAAGAGTCAGTTTGACAGAGGTCTGGCCAAGAGAAATAGAAGGAAAGGATGCAGAAGGTTGTGAAAACATTTCAATAACGAAAATGTTTTCTGGATACAGATTGTCTTTTTCCAAAGTTTTCCACAATAAACATGTCTTATTTACCATTATGGTATTCCACACAGCATTTCTTCTAATCAAGGAACTCACTTCAGAACAAATAAAATGTAGCAATGGGCCCATGCTTACGGATTTAACTGGTTCTATCATGTTGCCCATCATCCTGGAGCAGCTGCCTTTAAAGAATTTACTTAGATTATTTTTAATTTCTTTCAACATTTTCTAGTTTTCAGTGTATGTCTTTAACCTCCTTGGCTACATTTTTTTCTAAGTATTTTATTCTTTTTGATGCTGTTGTGAATGGAACTGTGTTCTTCCTTTCCCGATTGTTCAGTGCAAGTATATACAAAAGCAATTAATTTCTATATAATGATCTTGTATCTTGCAACCTTACTAAAACTCTTTTACTAGTTCTAGTGGGTTTTTAGTGGACTCTAAGATTTTCTACATATAAGATTATGTCATTTGCTAATAGTTTTTCCTTTTTCCTTTCCAATATAGGTATCTTTTCTTTCTTTTTCTTCTTCTAGTTGCCCTAGGTAGAATTTAAGTACAATGCTGAGTAGAAGTGATCTTAGGGGTAAAGTGTCCAATTTTTCACCATTAAGTGTGTGGGGTGTCTATAAATGCCTTTCATCATGTTGAGGAAGTTTACTTCTATTCATACCTTGTTAAATGTTTTTGTTATGAAAGGCTATTGGGCTTGATCAAATGCTTTTTTTGTATCATTGAGTTCATTGTGTGATTATTATTTATTCTATTGATAATGATGTTAATTGATTCTTGTATGTTCAAATAACTTTATATTCCTAGGATAAATCTCATTTGGTTATGGTGTACAATTTTTTAAATATCTTGTTGCATCCCATTTACTAGTGTTTTGTTGAATGTTTATGTGATTTTTAAAAATTATGATAAATTACACATAAGAAAATTTATCATATTAACCATTTTTTAAAATGCTTATTTATTTTTGAGAGAGAGAAAGAAACAGAGTGTGAGCAGGAGAGGGGCAGAGCTGTCAGCTCAGAGCCCAACACAGGGCTTGAACTCACAAACTGTGAGATCGTGATCTGAGCCAAAGTTGGATGCTTATCTGACTGAGCCACCCAGGCATCCCACATCTTAACCATTTTTAAGTGCATAGTTCAGTGATATTAAGTACATTAACATTGTTGTGCTACCATCACCATCCATCCTCAGAACTCTTTTCACTTTGTAAAACTAAAGGTTTGTACCCATTAAATAATAAATACCCATTCCGCCTTCCTTACAGCCATTGGAAACCACCCTTATATTTCCTACCTCTATCAATTTCAGTACTCTAGATACCTCATAGAAGTGGAATCATATAGCATTTGTCCTTTGTGACTAGCTTATTTCACATAGAATAATGTCTTCAATGTTCATCCACATAGCATGTGTCAGAATTTCATTTCTTTTTCAGGCTGAATAATATTCCATTGTATGTATATTCCACATTTTGTTTCTCCATTCACATGTCAATAGATAGTTGGGTTATTTCCACCATTCGGCTATAGTGAAAAATGTTAATATAAACATAGTTATACAAATACCCCTTTGAGACCATTGTTTTGCATTTTTACCCAGAAATGAAATTGCTAGATCATGTGATGATTCTATTTTTCATTTTTATAGCATCTGCACCATTTTACATTCCCACCTATAGTGCATAATGGTTCCAATTTCTTCACATCATCAACACTGGTTATTTTCTGTTTTTAGGGTTTGGTTTTTTTTTTTTAAGTAGCCATACTAATGGGTGTGCGGTAGAATTTCATTGTGGCTTTGACTTGTGTTTCCCTAATGATTAGTGATGTTGAATATCTTTTCATGTGCTTATGCATTTGCATATCTTCATGGGAGAATATCTGTTCAAGTCCTTTGCCCATTCTGTTTTTTTAATTTTAATTTAAATTATAGTTAGTTAACATACAATGCAATATAGGTTTCAGTAGAATTCAATGATTCATCACTTATATGCAACACCCAGTACTCATCATAACAAGTGCCCTTCTTTGTACCCATCACCCATATAGCCCATCCCCCATCCACTTCCTTCCATCGACCCTGAGTTTGTTCTTTAAGAGTACCATATGGTTTGTTTCCCTCTCTCTTTTTCCCCCTCCCATATGTTTATCTGTTTTTTTTCTTAAATTCCACATATGAGTGAAATTATATGGTATTTATCTTTCTCTAGCTGACTTATTTCACTTAGCATAATACAATCTAGCTCCATCTATGTCATTGAAAATGGCAAGATTTCATTCTTTTTGATGGCTGAGCAATATTCCATTGTGAATATATACTGCATCTTCTTTATCCATTCATCAGTCAATGAATATTTGGGCTGTCTCCATAGTTTGGTTATCATTCATAACACTACTATAAACATCAGGGTGCATGTACCACTTCAAATCTGTATTTTTGTATCCTTTGGGTAAATACCCAGTAGTGCAATTGCTGGATCATAGGGTAGTTCCATTATTAACTTTTTGAGGAAACTCCAAATTCCAGAGTGGCTACACCAGTTTACATTTCCACCAACAGTGCAAAAGTGTTCTCCTTTCTCTGCAAATTCACCAACACGTTGTTTCTTGTATTGTTAATTTTAGCCATTCTGACAGGTGTGAGATGGTATCTCATCATGGTTTTGATTTGTATTTCCCTGATGATAAGTGATGTTGAGCATTTTTCCATGTGTCTATTAGTCATCTGGAAGTCTTCTTTGGGAAAGTGTCTATTCATATCTTCTGCCCATTTCTTACCTGAATTATTTGTTTTAGGGGTGTTGAGTTTGATAAGGTTTTTAATAGATTTTGGATAATAATTCTTTGTCAGACATGTCATTTGAAAATATCTTCTCCCATTCCATAGTCTGCCTTTTAGTTGTGTTGATTGTTTCCTTTGCTATGCAGAAGGTTTTTATCTTTTTTTATTTTTTTATTTTTTTAACATTTATTTATTTTTGAGACAGAGAGAGACAGAGCATGAACGGGGGAGGGGCAGAGAGAGAGGGAGACACCGAATCGGAAACAGGCTCCAGGCTCTGAGCCATCAGCCCACAGCCTGACGCGGTGTTCGAACGCACGGACCGGGAGATAGTGACCTGAGCTGAAGTCGGACGCTCAACCGACTGAACCACCCAGGCGCCCCTCTTTCTTTTTTTTTTTTTTTTTTTTTTTTTTGACATGTGTTCACTTTTTGAGAGACAGAGACAGAGTGCAAGCAGGGCAGGGGTAGAGAGAGAGGGAGACACAGAATCCAAAGCAGGCTCCAGGCTCCAACCTGTCAGCACAGAGCCCGATGCAGGGCTCGTACTCATGAACCATGAGATCATGACCTGAGCCAAAGTCGGACGCTCAACCAACTGAGCCACCCAGGCGACCCCAGAAGGTTTTTATCTTGATGAAGTTCCAATAATTCATTTTTTCTTTTGCTTGCCTTGCCTTTCAGGATATGTCTAGTAAGAAGTTGCTCAAAGGTCAAAGAGGATGCTGCCTGTGTTCTCTAGGAATTTGATGCTTTCCTGTCTCACACTTAGGTCTTTCATCCATTTTGAATTTATTTTTGTGTATAGTGTAAGAGAGTGGTCCAATTTCAGTCTTATGCATGTCACTGTCCAGTTTTGCCCACACCATTTGTTGAAGAGACTTGTTCTATTGAATATCGTTCCTGTTTTTTCAAAGATGAGTTGACCATATAGTTGTGGATCCAATTCTGGGTTTTCTATTCTGCTCCATTGATCTATGTTTCTGTGTTTGTGCCAATACACAATATATTTCTGTGTGCGGTCTTGATAACCGCAGCTTTGTAATATAGCTTGAAATCTGGAATCGCGATGCCTCCAGCTTTGGTTTTCTTTTTCAGAATTCTGTTGGCTATTTGGGTCTTCTGTGATTCCATACAAATTTTAGGATTGTTTGTTCCAGCTCTGTGAAAAAAATGCTCATGGTATTTTGATAGAGGGATTGCATTAAATGTATAGATTGCTTTGAGTAGTATAGGCATTTTAACAATACTTGTTCTTCCAATCCATTGAGCATGGAATGCTTTTCCATATCTTGGTGTCTGTTTCAATTTCTTTCATAAGTGTTTTATAGTTTTTAGAGTCTAGATCTTTTACCTCTTTAGTTAGGTTTATTTCTAGGTATCTCATTGTTTTTGGTGCAATTGCAAATGGGATTGATTTCTTGATTGCTTTTACTTCTGCTTCATTATTGATATATAGAATATACAACAGATTTCTTCATGTTGATTTTATACCCTGTGACTTTGTTGAATTCATGTATTAGTTCTAGCAATGCTTTTGGTGTAGTCTTTTGGGCTTTCTGTATAGAGTATCATGTCATCTGTAAGTAGTGAAATTTTGATTGCTTCCTTGACAATTTGGATACCTTTTATTTCTTTTTGTTGTCTGACTGCTGAGGCTAAGACTTCCAGTACTATGTTAAATACTAATGGGTAAAGTGGATATCCTTGTCTCATTCCTGACTGTAGGGGAAAGGCTCTCAGTTTTCCCCATTGAGGATATTAGCTGTGGGTCTTTCATATATGGCCTTTATGATGTTGAGGTATGTTCCATCTATTCCTATTTTGTGTGTGTGGCAGTTATCAAGAATGGATGCTGTATTTTGTCAAATGCTTTTTCTGCATCTATTAAAAGCATCAAAAGATTCTTATCTTTTATTAATGTGGTATATCACACTGATTGATTTGCAAATATTGAACCAGCCCTGCACCATATGAATAGATCACACTTGATCATAGTGAATAATTATTTTAATGTACTGTTGAATTTGAATTCCTAGTACCTTGTTGAGAATTTTTACATCCATGTTCATCAGGGATATTGGCCTGTAATTTTCCTTTTTAGTGGGGTCATTGGCTTTGTAATCAAGGTAATGTTGGCCTCATAAAATGCATTTGGAACTTTTCCTTCCATTTCTATTTTTGGAATGGTTTGAGAAGAATAGGTATTAACTCTATTAAAGTATGGTAGAAGTCCTCTGGGAAGCCTTTTGGCCCAGGATTCTTGTTTGTTGGGAGATTTTTGATAACTGATTCAATTTCTTTGCTGGTTATGGTCCTGTTTAAATTTTCTATTTCTTCCTGTTTGAGTTTTGGTAGTGTGTGAGTTTCTAGGAATTTGTTCATTTCTTCCAGATCGCCCAGTTTGTTGGTATACAAGTTTTTATAATATTCTTGTATAATTGTTTGTATTTTTGTGGTGTTGGTTGTGATTCCTCCCCTTTCATTTTTGTTTTTATTTATTTGGGTCCTCTCTCTTTTGTTTTTGATAAGCCTAGCTAGGGAGTTATCAATTTATTAATTCTTTCAAAAAATCAGCTCTTAGTTTCATTGCTCTGTTCTACTAGTTTAATTTTGTTTCTGTATCATTTATTTCTGCTCTAATCTTTATTATTTCCCTTCTTCTGCTGGCTTTAAGTTTTATTTGCTGTTCCTTTTTAGGTCCTTTAGGTGTAATGTTAGGTTGTGTACTTGGGACCTTTTTTGCTTCTTGAGGCAGACCTATATTGCAATATACTTCCCTCTTACTACTACCTTTGTTGCATCCCAAAAGTTTTGCAGTGTCATGTTTTCATTTTCATTAGCTTCCATGTGTTTTTTAACTTCTTCTTTACTTTTCTGGTTAACCCATCCATTCTTTAGTAGGATGTTCTTTAATCTCCATGCATTGTGGTCTTTCCAATTTTTTCTTGTGGTTGATTTCAAGTTTTATAACATTGTGGTCTGAAAATATGCATAGTATGATCTCGATGTTTTTTTACCTGTTGAGGTCTGATTTGTGACCCAGTATATGATTTATTCTGGAGAATATTCCATGTGCATTTGAGAAGAATGTGTATTCTGCTGCTTTAGGATAAAATGTTCTGAATCTATGTGTTAAGGCCATCTGGTCCAGTGTGTTATTCAAAGCCATTAATGATTTTCTCCTTAGATGATCCATCTATTGGTGTAAATGTGGTGTTAAAGTCCCCTAATATTATTGTATTGTTATCAGTGAATTTCTATAAGTTTGTTATTAATTGATTTAGATATTTGGATGTTCTAATTTGGGGGCATAAATATATATGTTAGTTCTTCTTGATGGATAGACCCCTTTGTTATGATCTAATACCCTTCTTCATCTCTTGTCACACTCTTTGTTTTTAAATCTAGTTTTTCTGATATAAGCACAGCTACTCCAGCTTTCTTTTGACTTTAACATGATAGATGGTTCTCTGTGCGAGGGCTTGTTTAGTGGTCATGAACTCCTTTAGTTTTTTGGGGGGAAATTCTTTTCCTCTCCTATTCTGAATGACAGCCTTGTTGGATAAAGAATTCCTGGCTGGATAGTTTTCTGATTTAGTATGTTGATTATATCCTGCCACTCCCTTCTGGTTTGCCAAGTTTCTGTGGACAGATCTGCTTCAAACCTGATGTGTCTTCCCTTGTAGGTTAAGGACTTTTCCTTTGCTGCTTTCATAATTCTTTCCTTGTCTGTGTATTTTGTGAATTTGACTATGATATGTCTTAGCAATGGCCAGTTTTTATTGAATTTAGTTAAAGTTCTCTGTGCTTTTTGGATTTTGATTTCTGTGTTCTTCCCCTGATTAGAGAAGTCTTCAGCTATAATTTGCTACATGAAGCTTCTGCCTGTTTTTTCCCTCTCTGCATCTTCTGGGACTCCTATGATATGAATGCTATTTTGTTTTAATAAGTCACTGAGTTCCCTAAGTCTACTATTGTGATCTATTGCCTTTTCTCCCCCTTTTCTTCTCAGCTTCTTTATTTTCCATAATTTTATCGTCTATATCACTGATTCATTCCTCTGCTTCATCCATCCTCCTTGCTATGACATCCATTCAGGATTGCTTCTGTTTTAGCATTTTAATTTTCACCGGACTAGATTTTATCTCTTTTATCTCTGCAATAAGGGATTCTATAGTGTCTTCTATGCTTTTTTGAAGCCTAGTTAGTGTCCTTATAAGTGTTATTTTTTTTTAATTTTTTTTTTCAACGTTTATTTATTTTTGGGACAGAGAGAGACAGAGCATGAACGGGGGAGGGGCAGAGAGAGAGGGAGACACAGAATCAGAAACAGGCTCCAGGCTCCGAGCCATCAGCCCAGAGCCTGACGCGGGGCTCGAACTCACGGACCGCGAGATCGTGACCTGGCTGAAGTCGGACGCTTAACCGACTGCGCCACCCAGGCGCCCCTATAAGTGTTATTTTAAATTCTAGTTCAGGCATCTTACTTATATCTGTGTTGATTAAATCCCTGGCCTTTACTTGTTCCTGTTCTTACTTTGGGGTGAATACTTCCATCTTGTCATTTTGGAGAAAAAAAGGGGAAAAAAGATAAAATTAAATTTAAATTTAAAATAAAAAAAATGAAGGGCACCTGGATGGCTCAGTTGGTTAAGCATCTGACTTCAGCTCAGGTCGTGATCTCACAGCTTGTGAGTTCAAGCCCCATGTCGGGTTCTGTGCTGACAGCTTGGAGCCTGGAGCCTGCTTCAGATTCTGTGTCTCCCTCTCTCTCTGCCCCTCCCCCACTTGTGCTCTTTCTTTCTTTCTCTGTCTGTCAAAAAGGAATAAAGCTTCAAAAAATTTTTAAATTAAAAAAATGAATAAAGGAAGCTAGATCCTAGATGTGTTTTGGTTTGCTTGTTATGAGAAGCTGTTTGTAGTTGTGCAGCTTTATTCTCAAAGATTTCTGATCTATTTCTTGGGTGTTCAGAATGATCAATATTTATATAGCTATGTTCAAGGTAGGAGGCAAGCTTAGGGTCACCCTACTCCTCTGCCACTTTAACTCCTCCCCCCTTTGCCCAGTCTTGAATTGAGTTGCTTGTTTTTTGCTGTTGTGGAGTTGTGTAAGTTCTTTATAAATTTTGTATTTTAGCCCCTTTTCAGATATATGAATGGAAATATCTTCTTCTATTCCAGGAGTTGCCTTTCACTTTACTTGTTGTGTCCTTTGATGCACAGTTTTTAGATTTGTTGTTAGTCCCATTTGCCTATTTTTTCTTTTTGTTATCTGTACTTTTGGCAACATATCCAAGATATCATTGCCAAATTTACTGTCATGAAACACTTCTCTTATGTTTTTCTTTAGAGTTTTATAGTTTTTTCTCTAACATTTATGTCTTTGACCTATTTTGAGTATATTTTTGTATGTGGGTTAAAGTGATTATCCAAATTCACTCTTTTGCATATGGATATCCAATTTTTACAGTACCATTTATTAAAAAGACAATCCTTTCCCAATTGGATGCCCTTGGGGGTCCCTCTGAAGCCTGCTTCGCTACCATGGCACTTCACTGTATTTGGCAGCTTTCTCCAGGCAGCAAGCCAGATCAACAACTGACACACTGGGGTGTGGGGACACAGAAGGGCATGCCAGTGAGCTTTCCATTCAGCTCAGGGATTATTTTGCCTATAGCCTTGGCAGTGTCAGTAGAAGCAGGGATGATGTTCTGGAAAGGCCCTCAGTCATTATGCTACAGCTTCCCAGGGGGGGCCATTCACAGTTTTCTGGCTGGCAGTGATGGCATGGATTGTGGTCATGAGTCTCTCTATGATGCCAAAGTTGTCATGGATGACCTTGGCCAGAGGTGCCAAGCAATTGGTAGTGCAGGAGGCATTGCTGACAATCTAGGGGAAGTTGTCATACTTCTCATGGTTCATGCCTGTCACAAACATGGGGTCATCAGCAGAAGGGTCTGGTGGTGAAGATACCAGTGGACTCCACAACATACTCAGCATCAGCATTATCCCCATTTGATGTTGGCAGGATCTCACTCCTGGAAGACGGATATGGGCTTTCCATTAATGACAGGTTTCCCATTCTCAGCCTTGACTGTGCCATTGAATTTGCATTGGGCAGAATCATACTGGAACATGTAGACCATGTTTAGGTCAATGAAGGGGTTATTGATGGTGACAATATCTATTTTGCCAGAGTGAAAATCAGCCTTGGTGACTAGGTGCCCAATACAGCCAAACCTGCTTACTCCAACCTTCACCACCATGTCTTGGGATGTAAGACATGGCAAGACTGCACCAGAAGATGCCACATCTGTTGAACAAGGAGGAGCAAAGAGCTCCTTCTGCTAGTGATTTCTAGTTTTATTCCACTGTAATCAAAAAAAGATGTTTTGTATGATTTAAATCTCTTTAAATTCCTGAAGACTTGTTTTGTTGCCTAACATATGGTCTATTCTAGAGAATGTTCCTTATACACCTTAGAAAAATGTTTATTCTAATGTTGATTGGAGTGTTCTGTATATGTCTTTTAGGTCAAATTGATTTAAAAAATTTACTATAAAGCTATAGTAATCATAACATACAGTAATCATAACAATGTAGTACTGGCATAAAGACAGACATACAGACCAATGAAATAGAATAGAAAGCCATAAAGAAACCCTCACATATATGGTCAAATTATTTTTGACCAAATAAGGAAATAGAATACTTGAACAATATGTCCTTAGCTTATTAATAATAGTTTTGAAAAATCTTATTCTGATAATTCCAACATCCCTCCCATACCTGAGTATGGTTCTGATGCTTGCTCTGTCTCTTTAAACTGTTTTTTTTTTTTTTTTTGCCTGTTATTGTACTTAAAATGTTTGTTGAAACACATATATTATGTACTGGTGATGCTGGCAGGCTGGCTCCAGAGATCCAGAGAGAGTCCTGCAGGACCAGCCAAGAGGGTCATTGGCTGTGTATAGGATGGAAATCAAACTCAAGTCAGCAGGCAGTAAAAGCAGAGTTTATTGAAGGTATAGAGGGAGTGCAGATACAGAAGGAATGTCTGGGAGACTCAGAAAGGAAAGGAGGGGGTCTTGTCTTTATTTGGGGTCTGGGGATTTTTACTGCGGACAGTGGTCTGGTGTCCGTGTCCTCTTAGGCATCCAGGAACTGGTTAGAACAAAGATGAGACCACAGATGTTATTCCTTGGAGTCAGGGGTCTTGGCATTGAGATGTCTAGCTCTGGTGATCTGGAATACATATATGATAACTTCATCTGATCATTCTCATCTGGTCCTTCCTTAGATGTTATCAGTTCTAGAGAAATCATGAACTCCTTGTCCCTTACAATGCTATTTGCATTACAAGGCATGTGTCATGTGGGGTGGAGGTACAAGTCTTAGCAAGAATAGAAGCAGGAAAAGGAGAAAAAGCAGATTTTTATGGAGTCTTTCAGTTTCTCTATCTTACTGGGTAAAAGGATCTGTGGTAAATAGACTTTTACTGATATGACATTAAGATGTAGTGGGGTGGGAAGAATTCCATAGTTCATGAAATTATGATTATGATGAAGAAGCAAAAGGTAAGCTGAGAGCAAAGCACAAGCTAACACCCTGCAACTACCCTCCCACCCAGGTAAGATGTATGTGACATTTGTTAGGCACTCCTGGCTGCCCAAGAATAAAGGAAAGAGGAAAAACAAATGGTCAACTGATAGGATGTGAGTCTTCATCAGTTTGCAACTGTCTTAATGCTTTACAAGAAAAAGCAAGCTCCAGAAACCTATAGACTCAATTTCCTGGACCCCTAACATCACCCTCCTGTCCATAGGATAGAAAATCTGACATAGTCTTCATAACCCCAGTCCAGCTCTTTCTGCCCGCAGGACCTGTCCCTGTGCTATAATCTTTTTTGCACTAAAAATGTCTTAAGAATTTTTTTTTGACCAATCCTCCTAAACCCCCCTTCAAACTATATCAATTAGTTCTCCATTTTCTAGTAAGCCTATGCCCCCGGGCTGTGAACTTCACAAGTGTTTCTCAGTTTTCTCCCCTTTAGGTGGGACAGGATGGCTAGAAGGGGCTGCATTGAGTATTTCCCTTCACTCAGGTTGGTTATGCTTTGATACCCCGCAACCCCCCCACCCCCCGCCATGAGTTAGGGTTTGTTGAAATGGTCCTCTTGAGGACAGGCTTTGTTAAGAACATACTACTCTGGAATATTTCAAAACAGTTCCTTTTTTCTCCTCTTGCTGGAAGCACAAGGTGATTTTTCTCCAGTCTTCACTGTGAGAACATAGTAAGACTCCTGGAGATAAAAATTGCAAAATTGTGGATATAAGACAGGCTCCCTCCTGGAATTTTTAAGTCTTAAGCTTATCTACACTGAGGCTCTGGCAGTTCATTAGTTTCAGCTTAGGTTTCCCTACCCTAGTACTAGGTCCCTAAAAGTTTCTGTTCATGGCTTTCTCTTTCGGTAAGTTCTGATTCTTTGTATCCACCTGTCTTATCTCTCTGATTTATGAGTTAGCAATTTGTCCTGTGACCTCACTTCTTTAATGGATCTAAGAACTGTTGATTTTCAGTTCTTGTAGCTTTTTACTTGTTAGGACACAGTGACAACTTTCAAGCTCCAGATATGCTAGACCAGAAACTGGATCTCCAGAATTTCTCTTTGTCAAGATTCTCATTTTGTTCATATAACAATATATCAATGTATGCTTATATTGTGTTTTCCTGATTTCCTTTAGTTCTCTGTATGTGTTCTAATTTAGCTCATCAAGCATATTTGAGGTAGTTGTTTCAAAGTCTTTGTCAAGTAAGTCTGAAACCTGTGTTTCTTTAGAGTCAGTTTCTGGAGATTAATTTTGTTCCTTTGGATGGGTCATGTTTCCCTGCTTCTTTGTATGCCTTGTGATATCCACCATGCTCTGACATCCACCACTGCTTTCATCAGCCTCCAACCTGATATTCAAATTAATCCACCATTCCTGTCATCACTGTGAGCCAAGCAAGACAAAAAACAATCTCTCTAAAAACCCCCAGACAAGTCAGAACATTGCAGACAACTCCCACTCTTTTCCTTTCATCCTAAGGGAGGGACCAGAAATTGAGTGGCTTCCTCCTAAATCAGACCGGGTGGTGGGGGGGAGGAAGGGTAGTAGGCAAGGGTGATCAAAAATGCCATGAAATTTTTGTTTGGAATATTTTCAGTATAACTTTTTCTTTGTGCATTTGTTTAGTTGCTGCAGATTACTAACTGGTTTCTAGAGTACTCACAAAGCTACTTTGGTAAGCTACTGGGTGGCTTATAAACAACTTGATGTTTTTGTGGGAGAACAAGGGTTTAGGGTTTCCTACTCTGTCATTTTGCTCACACCAACCAACACATTATCTTTTCTATGTGGTAAAATTATGTAATAATCTTGAGATTCATCCATTTTGTGATAATGCTTCCATCATTCTCTCCTTTTTATTAGTGTTATTCCATTGTATGAATATAGCACGATTTATCCATTTTTCCTAGTTATGCACTTTGAGTTGTTTCTAGTTTTTGCTATTATGAATAAAACTCATAAGAATGTTCATGTACAGGGGCACCTGGGTGGGTTAGTCAGTTAAGCATCCAACTCTTGGTTTTGACTCAGATAGTGATCTCATGTTTCATGGGTTCGAGCCCCACATTGGGCTCTGTGCTGATGTGAAACCTGCTCAGGTTCTCTCTCTTCCTCTCTCTCTGCCCCCTCCCTCCCTCATCTCAAAAATAAATAAATAAACTTTAAAAACAAAGAATTTTCACGTACAAGTTTTTGTGTAGAGATACATTTTCATATCTCTTGGGTAAATACATAGAAGTAGAATTATTGTAGCATGGTGTACATGTATGTTTTTTTTTTTTTTAATTTTTTTTTTCAATGTTTATTTATTTTTGGGACAGAGAGAGACAGAGCATGAACGGGGGAGGGGCAGAGAGAGAGGGAGACACAGAATCGGAAACAGGCTCCAGGCTCCGAGCCATCAGCCCAGAGCCTGACGCGGGGCTCGAACTCACGGACCGTGAGATCGTGACCTGGCTGAAGTCGGACGCTTAACCGACTGCGCCACCCAGGCGCCCCCATGTATGTTTTTATAAGAGATATCCAATATGATTTCTTTTTTGAAGTGTCCTGTTTTTATTGGGTTATCATTTTACTGTTGATTTGTAGGAGTTCTTTGTATACTCTGGATATAACTCCTTTGTCAATTACATGTATAGCAATATTGTCTTCTAGTCTGTGCCTTGGCATTTCATTCTCTTAACATTGCCTTTTGATGGGAAGTTATACAATTTTGATCCAATCAATTTATCATTTTTTCCCTAAAGATATTGATGAAAGAACCTTATCTGTTCTAAGAAGTTTTTGCCTATGTCTACAATGTCTACCATAAGATTTTGAAATTATTCTTTTATGTTTTCATCTAGAAGCATTGTATCTATCTTTTAGATTTCACATTTAGATCTATGATCCATATTGAGTTAATTTTTGCATATGGTGTGTGCAAGGGGAAGGTTCAGTGTTCCCCCCACATGGTTATGCAGTTATTTAGCACCTTAAAAAAGTCCTGTCTATTTATCATCTCATTGAATTACTTTGGCACCTTTACTGAATATCAACTGACCATACCGTTGTGGGCTTGTCTTAGTCCATTTGGACTGCTATAACAGAATACCATAAACTGGGTGGCTTATAAACAACAGGATTTTAATTCTCAAAGTTCTGGAGGCTGGGAAGCTCAAGATCAAGGTGCTGACAGATTCAGTGTCTGGTAAGAGCCTACTTCCTGGCTCATAGACCTGTAACCTCACATAGTGGAAGGGATGAAGAACTCTCTGGAGTCTTTTTTCTAAGGACACAAATCCTATTCATGAGGGCTCTACCCTGATGGCCTAATCACCTTCCAAAAGCCCCACTTCTAAATCCCAACACATTGGGGATTTGGTTTCAACATATGAATTTTGGAGGGACACAAATATTCAGTCTACAGCAGGACTTATTTCTCACTATTCTGTTTCATTGATCTATTTGTGTATCCTCATGCAAAGACCATACTTTTTCTTTTTTCTTTTTGACAAAGAAAGAGTAGCATAAATACGTTACAGTAGTTGTATTAAAGTCCTTCCCTACTAACTCCAGTATCTCAGTCATGTTGAGATCTATTTCTCTTGGCCTATTTTTTTTCTTGATTAATTTCTTGATTTCTTGTGGGTTTTGTTTGTTTTTTTACTTGTTTTTTGTTTTGCTTTGTTTTGTTGCAGTCTTGGCGTTTATGACTATATACCAAATATCACAAATGATTCATTGTAAAATTAGAAATATAGGTAAGAAATAAATTTCTCACCACGAGACATTATTTTATAATTAGGATGACCCAGCTATTTCAGACTATGTGAGTTATGCTGTGTATTACCAATATAGTGGAAACTATCATTTGAATGACATTTCAAATCTTTGTATTTTTTTCTAGTAATCAATTGCTGATCATCTTTACTATGGCCGTGTTAATTATATACATTCTATATATACATATAAAATCTTGGATTATAATTCAAAATTATATAAACTGGGCACTTACAGTTTATTTTTGTTTTTTCCCAATGATTTCCTCACCCAAATTTCCCACTGGTTTTTTTTTATCTTTCTTTCTTTCTTTAATTAATTAATAAATTTTTAATTTACATCCAAGTTAGCATATAGTGCAATTATGATTTCAGGAGTAGATTTCGGTGATATATCCCCTGTGTATAACACCCAGTGCTCATCTCAACAAGTGTCTTCCTTAATGCCTCTTACTCATTTAGCCCATCTCCCCATCCACCCCTTCCAGCAACCTTCAGTTTGTTCTCTGTATTTAAGTCTCTTATACTTTTCCCCCTCCTTGTTTCTATATTATTTTTGCTTCATTTCCCATATGTTCCTCTGTTTTATATCTTAAAGTCCTCATATGAGTGAAGTCATATGATATTTGTCTTTCTCTAATTTTGCTTAGCATAATACCCTCTAGTTCCACCCACATAGTTGTAAATGGCAGGTTTTCATTCTTTTTGATTGCCAAGTAATACTCCATTGTGTGTATATGTGTGTATGTGTGTGTGTGTATTCTTTATTCATTCATCTGTGAATGGACATTTGGGCTCTTTCCATTCATACTTTGGCTATTGTTGAGCCAAGACCATACTTTTAAATACTGGGATTTTATACAATTGGTATTGTTTCTTCCTTGCATGTTTTATAGAATTCACTGCTGAAGCTATATAGACTTGGAGATTTTCTTTGAGGGAAGGTTTTAAATTACCGATTCAATTATGTTTCTTCTACCAATATGGAACCATTTATATTTTCTATTTTTTTGTGTGTGTCAGTTTTGGAAAACCATGTTTCCAAGAAATTTGTGTTTCTTCTGTATTATTAAATTATTTCCTTGAAGTTTTTCATATACTTCTTTTTAATACCTTTTTATTTTTTTTATCAGAAACTATTGGTGTTTCCCTTTTTATTTTTGAAGTTGGTAATTTATGTTTTTCTAAAATCAATTTTGCTAGGGTGTAACAATTCTATAAATTTTTTTTTCTTTCAAGCAAGCTCTATGCCCAATGTGGGACTTGAATGCACAACCCTGAGATCAATATTTGCACATTCCACTGACTGAGTCAGCCAGGTGCCCCTCTAAAAGTTTTTTAAAAGTAAGCTTTTTTGCCTGGTCATCTCTCTTCTAGTTCATTGACCTCTGCCCTTATCTTTATTATTTCTTTCATTTTTATTTTCTTTGGATTTCATTTGCTTTTCTTCCCCCTTACTTTTTTGAGGTAGACATTTAGATAATTGATTTTAAACCTTTCTTGTTTTATAATATATGTATTTCATATATAAACTTTACCTCTGAGAATTCATTTAGCTGCATCTTGCAAATTTTAATGTTGTTTTTCATTATTAGTCCTGCATATTTAAAATTTCCATGTGATTTCTTATATGATCAAAGGGATATTTACAGGTGTATTATTTCATTCTCTAATAGTTGAGCATTTAAAGTTATAATTTTGTTATTCCTTTTTAGTTTAATTCCATGGTGGTCAGAGAAGGTACTATATGATTTCAACCCTTTGAAATCTGTTGAGATTTGTTTTACTTCCTAGCATAGGGTATGTTTTGCGAATATTAAGTATTTGAAAACTTTCATTCTTCTCAGTAGTACCGGGAGGGTTCAGTATAAAGGTTTTGAGCATCTTTTATTGAATGCAATGTATTCTGTATTCTGTATTGTGAAGGTAATATTTAGGTCAAATAGGTTAGTTGCTTTATTTATTTATTTAAATATTTGTTTGCTTAAGTAATCTCTATCCCCAATGTGGGACTTGAACTCATGCCCCCAAGACCAAGAGTCACATGCTCTTCCAACAGAGCCAGCCAGGCACCTTCACTAATTGTTTAAAAAATTTTTCTGTATCATTATTTATTTTTGTGTATGCCTGTTCTGTCAGTTATGAGGAGAGAATTAGGATCTCTAATTATGACTGTATATGTTCATGTTTCTTCTTCTGATTCTATCAATTTTCCCAAGCATTCTAAAACTTATTTGGTGCATACATACTAAAAAAAAAGTTTTTTTCTTAATGAATTGATCTCTTTATCTTTATCAAATGTCCCTTTTTATTTCAGGTGACTCTGTCTTTAAGTCTTTGATATTAACATAGTGATGAAAACTTTTTTATGATTGTTATATAAATGGTAGATTGTTTTCCATCTTTTTAATTTCAACCTCTTTGTCTATTTTATTTAAAAAATTTTTTTTTCAACGTTTATCCATTTTTGGGACAGAGAGAGACAGAGCATGAACGGGGGAGGGGCAGAGAGAGAGGGAGACACAGAATGTGAAACAGGCTCCAGGCTCTGAGCCATCAGCCCAGAGCCCGACGCGGGGCTCGAACTCACGGACCGCGAGATCGTGACCTGGCTGAAGTCGGACGCTTAACCGACTGCGCCACCCAGGCGCCCCTGTCTTTGTCTATTTTAAATAGCATATATTTGGGATTTGTTTTTATTCAGTGTAACAATTTAATTGGAGTGTTTAGTCCATTTACACTTAATGTAATTGATAATATGGTTGGATTTAAGCCTAACAGCTTGCTCGTTGTAACTGCTTATCTTATACGCTTTTTGCTTTTTTGCTGCCTTCTTTGGATTGAGCATATTTTAGCATTCTATTTTATTTCCTCTCTTGGCTTTTTATATATGCCCAATACACCTTGAATTTGTATTCTATCACTTCATCTACAGTGTAAAACAAAACAAAACAAAACCCTTTGGAATCTAACTTTGAGACTCAGCCCTGGACAGAGTGAAGTAGTAATCTGATTGAAAATGTGTGGCTGAGAACCAGAAGCTTACTTAAAGCCCATGTTTTGCAGGAGTGTTAGGGAGCTCCAGGAACTTCTATGAAAAATGTTCTCAGAATATTTAAACAACCGGTAGATTCTGGTCTAGTCAGGATCCATTTGCTGTGACTTTTTGCATTATCCAGACAACAGCTGAAAGTAAATCTTTTGTGGTTTTCATAGTTAAGTGGCCAAATTTAGAATACTTGATGCCCATCATTATTGGGCATCCACTAGAACCACAATGTCGGTGGGTGGGTGAAGGGGAAGTGGGTAGGTGGGGTGCGTGGGGTGTTTAGGGCCGTTTTTTCTCCTAAGCATGCTTGTGATACGCTCACTCCATTTACTGTTTCCACATGATTTGTTACTAAATTGGCCTCCGTCAAGATTGTCTTTTGGGAATTGTTCAAGTTTTCTTCTGCCAGCCATTCCCCCCCCCGCCCCCCCCCGCCCCAGCCATTCCCCCAAGTCTGCACTTGCGTTTGCCCCTGGCTCAGAGAGAGATGGGGTTGAACAGACATGATCACTGCAGGGTCTGTTGGGGTCATTCTCCCCTAGTTGGCTGGGCTCTGGCGGTGTATACCTGTTGCACCCTGTACCTGGCCGCCTGCCATGCTCTGGCCTGCGGAGTACAGGTGTGCGCACCTTCTACATGGCAGTGGCGACGGAACGACGCGCCCTGAGTGTCCCGCCTTTTAGTCTTTTCTGCAGCTCATCCACCCACCGCCCTGATCCGATGGAGCCCCGGAGCAGGATGCGGGCCCCGCTCCTTTTCCTCCACGAGCCCGGAGGCTCCCACGGGGAAGCTTCACAGCAGTACTCCCCAGCTGTCCCACGCAGAGCTGAGGCAGGTGGCCCTCGGGGCTGTCCGTAGGAAGCACCTTAGGCGGCCGGAGGGGAGCGTAGCCAGGGTTTTTCGGTTGCCTCCTTCCTGTCCATTGGCGTCGGGCGTGGGTGGGCCGGCTGGATCGGGGTGGGGGGTGGAGGGGGAGCGAGCAGGGGCGGTGGGCGGTGGGCGGTGGGGGGGGGGCGGTGGGCGGTGGGGGGGGGGGTGTGCACCGCGCGGAGGAGAGAGCTGCCAGAGCTGCGGCCCGAGCGCGGAGGGAGGAGCGCCAGGAGGAAGAGGCCGAGCCGGGAGAGCCCCCGCCCCGGGAGGAAGGGGAGGAGGCCGGGTGTTTCCTGGCGCATTCCCGGCCCGCCCGAGTGACTCACTCAGCCTGGAAACTCCCAGGGCCCGTCCGGGACCCCCGAGCCGCCGCCGCCGCTGATCCAGGTGAGGAAGGCTGCTGCCCCCGCCCAGCTTCATAAACCCTGTGAGATCCAGGCGGCCCTCGGAACCGAGTCGGGCATTGCGGCGGCGGTGCCCGGCCGGGGCCCCGTGGGCGGCCAGGACTTGGTTCTCCGCGGCGCGGCCTCCCCGGCGGCGCGGCCTCCCGGGATCGCTTTGGCCCACTGACTCCTGTTTCCGTGCCTTCGAACCCCCAGTTCCAGCGCATCCCGGTCTATGCGCCCTTCGAAACCCTCACATTCCCGGCCCCAGCGCTCTCCGGCCCCTGACTCCTCATCCAGCGCCCCGGCCCCTGCGCCCCGGCATTCCGGATCCCGACCCCCCCCCCCCCCGCACGTGGCAGAGCTCAGTGGAGAGGGTATATTGGTGTTTTGTAGTTATTGTTGGAAAGTAAGGCGCAGACAGCTTGCAGTGAGATCGTGCGGCGAGACCTGAACCAGTTTTTGCTCATTTTGTGCCCCTATCTGAGGGAAGGAGGAGACACTGGCCAAGCGAAACCATTTTGCAGAATCTTGGAGACGAGTTTTAGGCTTTGTTAAGGCGCGGGGATTGTTACGTGGGCTGCGCTGTTCCTACAGCCATACTGAGTGTATTTTAAGGATGAAATACGTGCGCTTAGTTTGCAGCACATTGTGGGTGTGAGAAAAAGGGTGAGAGGGTAATTTGGGAATGGGGTTTAAGGAGCGTTTTTTAAGCTGAGAGGCGTCCAGACCATGTCCACTTTAGTGTTAGGTCTAAACAGTACAGATAGCAATTGCTATTAAACCTAGTGTTGGATGATCTGTGCTTCTGTGGGCGACTGAGACTTTGTAGTGTTTCTTTTCTAGTAGTAGCGGGTACTGTGTGCCACATTGGACGGTTTTTACTGCTTTGTGAGCCCAGTGGTGTTTCTTGGCCTTTTTCTAATATTATTTCTTCAATGATTAGTGATTGAAGTAGCATTGATACCTGGTACTGTAGATCAGATTGCTGTGCTTGACCCCTCGTCACCAACTCTTTGGTGATTGTGCCAGAAAATCCTGTCCAGGTTCATCAGCCAGAGGTGGCAGTTTCTGATGCTGTGTGCTGGAATGCCTGAACCATTGAGGGTCCCACCCATGCTGTCCCTTATCCCTGCAGGTTGTTAGTGGTTTTCCGTGTGAAATGTAGATGTGCAGGCACAGAGCTGAAAAGAAATCACATTTTAAATAAACGGGGGACACAGCAAGTATGCATTTGTAGGAATTCAATAGGAATTTGGTGCTGTTTCATTCTCTGCTGCCTTTTCCCCCCTAGAGCATCATCTCTGTGACAGAGGCAAATAGAATTGTGGTGGAATACATTTCCTGTGTTAATACATATATACATGTGTTTGTGTGCTGATAGGTCGCTCAAAGAAAATTTTCCTTTATTTTGGTATGTGTGTTTATTTGGATTTATTTTTAAATTTACATGCAGTAAAGTTATCTTTTTGGTGTATGGTTCAATGAGTTTTGACAAATGCATAGTCATATGACTCCCATCACAATCAAGATACAGAGCAGTTCTGTCACCCGCCAAATTCCTTCAACTGTCTTTTTGTAGGCAGCCCTTCCTCCCATTTTCAACTCCCAGCAACCACTGAGTTGTTGTCCATTGTTACAGTTTTGCTTTTTCCAGAATGTCGTATATGGTCTTTGAGTCTGGCTTATTAGTTCACTTAGCACGATGAATTTGAGATTAATCCATTTGCTAGTTTATCCCCAAGGGGTAAAGACATGAAGGTTTGAAAAGTGTACGTTTAGGATACAGCCTGAGAGATTCAAGCAGTATTTAAAAATTTTTTCTTTAATGCTTATTTATTTTTGAGAGAGAGAGAGAGACCGAGCTCGAGCAGGGAAGGGGCAGAGAGAGAGAGGGAGAAACAGAATCCAAAGGAGGTTCTAGGCTCTGAGCTGTCAGCATGGAGCCTGATGCGGCACTCGAACTCATAGACCGCGAGATCATGACATGAGCTGAAGTCAGACGCTCAACTGACTGAGCCACCCAGGCAGCCTCAAGTAATATATTTTTTTAAATTTACATCCAAATTAGTTGCCATATAGTGCAACAATGATTTCAGGAGTAGATTCCTTAATGCCCCTTACTCATTTAGCCCATCCCCCCTCCAACAACCCCTCCAGTAACCCTCTGTTCTCCATATTTAAGAGTCTCTTATGTTTTGTCCCCCTCCCTGTTTTTATATTATTTTTGCTTCCCTTCCCTTGTGTTCATCTGTTCTGTGTCTTAAAGTCCTCATATGAGTGAAGTCATATGATATTTGTCTTTCTCTGACTAATTTCACTTAGCATAATACCCTCCAGTTCCATCCACGTAGTCGCAAATGGCAAGCTTTCATTCTTTTTGATTACTGAGCAGTACTACATTGTATGTATACGTGTGTATACACACGTTGTGTATGTACACAACCACATCTTCTTTATCCATTCATGCATTGATGGGCATTTGGGCTCTTTCCATACCTTGGCTATGGTGATAATGCTGCTATAAACATTAGGGTGTATATGTCCCTTTGAACAGCACACCTGTATCCCTTGGATAAATACCTAGTAGTGCAATTGCTGGGTCATAAGGTAGTTTTATTTTTAGTCTTTTGAGGAACCTCCACACTTTTCCAGAGTGGCTGCACCAGCTTGTATTCCCACCAACAATGCAAAAGAGATCCTCCTTATCTGCATCCTCGCCAACATCTGTTGTTGCCCGAGTTGTTAATGTTAGCCATGCTGACAGGTAGGTGTAAGGTGGTGTCTCATTGTGGTTTTGATTTGTATTTCCCTGATGATGAGTGATGTTGAGCATTTTTTCATGTGTCAGTTGGCCACTTGGATGTCTTCTCTGGAGAAGTGTCTGTTCATGTCTTTTGCCCGTTTCTTCACTGGATTCTTTGTTTTTTGGGTGTTGAGTTTGATTAGTTCTTTATAGATTTTGGATACTAACCCTTTATCTGATATGTCATTTGCAATATCTTCTCCCATTCTGTCAGTTGCCTTTTAGTTTGGCTAATGGTTTCCTTTGCTGTGCAGAAGCTTTTTAGTTTGATAAGATCTCAGTCATTCATTTTTGCTTTTGTTTCCCTTGCCTCTGGAGACATGTTGAGTAAGAAGTTGCTGTGGCCAAGATCAAAGAGGTTTTTGCCTGCTTTCTCCTCAAGGATTTTGATGGCTTCCTGTCTTACATTGAGGTCTTTCATCCATTTTGAGTTTATTTTTGTGTATGGTGTAAGAAAGTGGTCCAGGTTCATTCTGCATGTCGCTGTCCAATTTTCCCAGCACCACTTGCTGAAGAGACTGTCTTTATTCCATTGGATATTCTTTCTTGCTTTGTCAAAGATTAGTTGCCCATATGTTTGTAGGTCCATTCCTGGGTTCTCTGTTCTGTTCCATTGATCTGAATGTCTGTTCTTGTGCCAGTACCATACTGTCTCTTGATGATTATAGCTTGTAGTATAGCTTGAAGTCCGGGATTGTGATACCTCCTGCTGTGGTTTTCTTTTTCAAGATTGCGTTGGCTATTCGAGGTCTTTTCTGGTTCCATACACATTTTAGGATTATTTGTTCCAGCTCTTTGAAGAACGCTGGTATTATTTTGATAGAGATTGCATTGAATATGTAGATTGCTTTGGGTAGTATCGATATTTTAATAATATTTGTTCTTCCTATCCAGGAGCCTGGAATCTTTTTCCTGTGTGTGTGTGTGTGTGTGTGTGTGTGTGTGTGTGTGTGTGTGTCTTCTTCAATTTCTTTCATAAGCTTTCTATACTTTCAGTGTATAGATTTTTCACCTCTTTGGTTAGATTTATTCCTAGGTATTTTATGGGTTTTGGTGCAACTGTAAATGGGATCGATTCCTTGATTTCTCTTTCTGTCGCTTCATTGTTGGTGTATAGGAATGCAACCGATTTCTGTGCATTGATTTTATATCCTGCAGCTTTGCTGAATTCATGAATCGGTTCTAGCAGTTTTTTGGTGGAATATTTTGGGTTTCATCTGTGAAGAGTGAAAGTTTGACTTCCTCCTGGCTGATTTGGATGCCTTTTATTTCTTTGTGTTGTCTGATTGCAGAGACTAAGACTTCCAGTACCGTGTTGAATAACAGTGGCGAGAGTGGACATCCCTGTCTTGTTCCTGACCTTAGGGGGAAAGCTCTCAGTTTTTCCCCATTGAGGATGATATTAGCATTGGGTCGTTCAAATATGGCTTTTATGATCTTGAGGTATGATCCTTCTGTCCCTACTTTCTTGAGGGTTTTTATCAAGAAAGAATGCTGTATTTTGTCAAATGCTTTCTCTGCATCTGTTGAGAAGATCATACGGTTCTTGTCTTTCTTTTATTGATGTGATGAATCATGTTGTTTTGTGGATATTGAGCCAGCCCTGCATCCCAGGTATAAATCCCACTTGGTCGTGGTGAATAATATTTTTAATGTATTGTTGGATCCGGTTGGCTAATATCTTGTAGAGGATTTTTGCATCCATGTTCACCAGGGAAATTTGTCTATAGTTCTCCTTTTTAGTGGGGTCTCTGTCTGGTTTTGGAATCAGGGTAATGCTGGCTTCAGAGACAGAGTTTGGAAGTTTTCCTTCCATTTCTATTTTTTGGAGAAGTTTCAAGAGAATAGGTGTTAACTCTTCGTTAAATGTTTGGTAGAATTCCCCTGGAAAGCCATCTGGCCCTGGAGTCTTGTTTTTTGGCAGATTTTTTATTACTAATTCGATTTCCTTACTGGTTATGGGTCTTTTCAAATTTTCTATTTCTTCCTGTTTCAGCTTTGGTAGTGTATATGTTTCTACGAATTTGTCCATTTCTTCCAGATTGCCCATTTTGTTGGCATATAACTGCTCAAAATATTCTCTCATTGCTTTTATTTCTGTTGTGTTGGTTGTGATTTCTCCTCTTTCATTCTTGATTTTACTTATTTGGGTCCTTTCCTTTTTCTAACTTGATCAAACTGGCTAGTGGTTTATCAATTTTGCTAATTCTTTCAAAGAACCAGCTTCTGGTTTCATTGATCTGTTCTACTGTTTTTTTTTTTTTTTTCAATAACATTAATTTCTGCTCTAATCTTTATTATTTCTGTCTTCTGCTGATCTTGGGTTTTATTTGCTGTTCTTTTCCAGCTCTTTAAGGCATAAGGTTAGGTCATGTATCTGAGATCTTTCTTCCTTCTTTAGGAAAGCCTGGATTGCTATATACTTTCCTCTTATGACCGCTTTTGCCGCGTCCCAGAGGTTTTGGGTTGTGGTGTTATCATTTTCATTGGCTTCCATGAACTTTTTAATTTCCTCTTTAACTTCTTGGTTTGTGCATTCATTCTTCACTAGGGTGTTCTTTAGTCTCCAAGTATTTGTCACCTTTCCAAATTTTTTCTTGTGGTTGATTTCGAGTTTCATAACGTTGTGGTCTGAAAATATGCACTGTATAATCTTGAGTAATATTTTTAAGTCATGAAAAGAATGATAAAACTTCCAGTTACTAGAAAATTGAAACCATACAGAACTCTGTGTGTGTGTGTATATATATAAATATATATATTATACATAGCATATATAATACATATATTTTAAGTTTACTTATTTATTTTGAGAGAGAGAGTGTGCAAGCAGGGAAGGGGCAGAGAGAGCGGGAGAGAGAGAATCCCAAGCAGGCTTTGTGCTATCAGTGCAGAGCCCAATGCGGGGCTTGATCCCATGAACCATGAGTTCATGACCTAAGCCAAAACCAAGAGTTGGACACTTAACTGACTGAGCGACCCAGGCACCCCCAGAACTATATATATTAAAAGTGAAATTTCCTCAGTACTTCTGTGGTACTATATAGCCTTTTCTGTACATACACATAGTTTTTGTTTTTTTGTGTGTGTTCTTTTGGTAACATAATGAGATTATATTGCATATATCACTGTACCTATCCATTTGATGATTTTGGCTCATTTAAAGATCTTGGAGATATTTATATGTTGGCATACACAGTGTATATACACAAATTTTCCTTCATTCCTTTTTAATATCTGTATAGTGTTCCATAACATGGACATATTATAATTTATATAATCAGCTTCTTATTAATTGACATTGTTGTTTCACATTTGTTACCACCATAGTCAATACTTTTGTTTCTATCTTTGTGCACATACTCAGGCTTACCATTCTGGAAGTGAGTTTGGGTTCAAATAATACCTTGAGTACCTATGCTCCAGCAATGTTCTCAGCCAGGGTTATTTTTCCTATAAAGGTCCAGAGAATGAATGTTTATCACAACTACCTCATTCCACTGTTGTAACATCAAAGGGGCATAGACAATATATAATGAGAGTGTGGCTGTGTTTCAATAAAAGTTTAATTACAGAAACACCAGTGTGGCTAACTCTAGTTCTGGGTACTTTACATACTACGTATCCTTGCAGCCCTCAAATGTAGGTGCAGTTATTAGGCCCACTTTATGGATGAGAAAATTGACAAAGAGAAATGAAGTATGTGTCCAAGGTTATGTGCCTGGTAAGTAGCAGAGCCAGCATCTGACTGCATACATCAAGTTGAAAATGAGAAAGAAGCTGCCCCAAATACCTTCCCCAAAATGTTAGATCCTAGGACCTGACCCTCACACACACTTACTGAATCACTCGCTTATGATTCTTTTAAGGCAATATGCTTACTCAGCACTCCAGGAGCACTTGCCTTCCCACTCCTCAGATGGGCCAGTGTTCCCTTTGTCCCTCTCACTGTGTGACTGTGTCCTGGCTTTTGATTTGTGTTTCACTAGCATCACCTTATAGAGAGGTCAGCTCAGTGTCTGGGACCACCCAGCTACCCAGTGGTAGGAAAGACAGACTTGAGCAGGTGAGATCAAGCTGGGTCCTGGCAAGCCTGCTGCTTTGAGTTGTTGATGTCTGCTCCAGTATCATTACATGAGCCCAGGTGGGCACATTGGTTGGCCTGCCTTGACTCATTTTCCTTCTTTGGAGTCATGGGGAAAGTACCTATTAGATTGTTACGAAGATCAAATGAGATAGTACAGGAAAAATTCTGTAGAAGGGACAGCTACTATTAGTGCTACGTTTTCTAAAGCTTTTATATTAGAAAAAAATTTATAAAAGTGTGAAGTTTTAAGTAACTAACCTGTCTCCTCTACTTGTATTGTTTTTGCAACCAAAATTTAGCCAGCTCTTAGCAGCCCCAGGTATAGTATGGATTAATTACATCTACATAAGTAAGAACTTTAATTTAGGCATTTCAGTAAGGACAGAAAAAGAAAAAAAAGGCATAGAAGTTGGCAGGGAAAATGAAACTGTCCCTTATTTGCAGATGACATGATGATCTGTACAGAAAATCCAAGGCATCTGTGAGAAAACTATTAGGACTAGTAAGTGAGATTAGCAAGGTCACAAAATGCAAAGTCAATACATGTAAGTCAATCATTCTGTATACTAGCAACATACGATTAGAAAGTGACATTTTAAAATACCATATTCAGGGGCACCTGAGTGGCTCAGTCGGTTGAGCAACCGACTCTTGGTTCAGCTAAGGTCATAATTCCAGGGTTGTGGGATTGAGCCCTTCTGGGCTCTGCGCTGAACGTGGAGGCTGCTCGAGATTCTCTCTCTCCCCACCTTGTATTCTCTCTCTCTAAAAATAAACATAAAAAATAAAATAAAATACCATTTTCAGTAGTTTAAAAAAATCGAATACTTAGATATAAATCTAAAAACACAGGAACTGTATCCTGAAAATGACAAAATGCTGATGAGTGAAACAAAGATGATGTAAATAAATGGAGAAGCATACTATGGTCCTGAGTTGGAACACTCAACATGGTAAAGATGTCAGTTCTCTTCAAATTGATGCATAAGTTTAACACAAGCCCAGTAAGATATCTCAGCGAAAAAATATTTTAAACAAGTTATTGAGGTATAATGTACATAATTTATTTACTTTAAGCATACAGTGATTTATAGTAGATTTACAGGGTTGTGTAGTCATCACCATAATCCGGTTTTTTTTTTTTTTTTTTAATTTTTTTTCAACTTTTTTTTTTATTTTTGGGACAGAGAGAGACAGAGCATGAACGGGGGAGGGGCAGAGAGAGAGGGAGACACAGAATCGGAAACAGGCTCCAGGCTCCGAGCCATCAGCCCAGAGCCTGACGCGGGGCTCGAACTCACAGACCGCGAGATCGTGACCTGGCTGAAGTCGGACGCTTAACCGACTGCGCCACCCAGGCGCCCCCATAATCCGGTTTTAAAACATACTTTTCACTCCAGTAAGATTCCACGTGATCTTTTATAATCCCCATTTCTAACCCAGCTCTAGCTAATTGCTAATTTACTTTGTCTTCTATAGAGTTGCTTTTTCTGATCATTTAACATAAATGGAAGTATACAGTTTGTAGTTTTTATGTGTGGCTTCTTTCACTTAAAATACTGTTTTTGGAAGTTCATTTCTGTTGTAGCATGTATCAGTATTTCATTCCTTTTTAGTACATTTATATTGTTATGTAACCATCACCACTATTCATCTCCAGAACTTTTTCATCATCTCAAACGGAAACTCTGTGCCCAGTAAACAAAAACTCCTCATTCCTACATTTCCCTAACACCTGGCAACCACCATTCT
This sequence comes from Herpailurus yagouaroundi, assembly GCF_014898765.1. NCBI lineage: Eukaryota > Metazoa > Chordata > Mammalia > Carnivora > Felidae > Herpailurus > Herpailurus yagouaroundi. The sequence goes on along the minus strand of NW_024412416.1, from coordinate 28,592,491 downwards.
ACTATCTGTCTGTGAACTTGACTATTCCAGATATCTATATAAGTGCGATAATATAATATTTGTCCTTTTTTTTCTGGCTTATTTCACTTAGTAAGGCCATCCACTTTTATCATGTATTAGAATTTAATTCCTTTTTAAGGTTGAATAATATTTCCTTGTATGTATATACCATGTTTTCTTTGTCCATTCATCTGTTGATGAACATTTAGGTTGTTTCCACCTTTGTCTGTTGTAGAATGCTGCTATGAACATGGATATACAGATACCTCTTTGAGATCCTGTTTTCAATTCTTTTGGGTATATCCCCAGAAATAGAATTGCTGGATTATATGGTAATTCAATGTTTAGTTTTTTTTAGGAATTGCTACACTGTTTAACACAGCAGCTGCACCAGCATTCCCATCAGCAATGTACAAGGGTTCCAGTTTCTTCACAACCACATTAACACTTGTTATTTTCTGGTTTGTTGGTTTGTTTTTAAACAAATATTTTTTGTATGTTTTACATTTTATTTATTTTTGAGAGAGAGAGAGAGAGACAGAGCAGAAGTCGGGGAGAGGCAGAGGGAGAGGGAGACACAGAATCTGAAGCAGGCTCCAGGCTCTGAGCTGTCAGCACAGGGCCCGACGTGGGGCTCAAACTCTTGAACCGTGAGATCATGACCCGAGCTGAAGTCATAATGCTTAACCGACTGAGCCATCCAGGCACCCCATGTTGGTTTGTTTGTTTTGATAACCATCCTAATGGGTGTGAAAGTGCATCACATTCTGATTTGGATTTGTATTTCTCTAGTGATTAATAATGTTGAGCATCTTTTCATGTAGTTATTTGCCATGTATATATCCTTGGAGAAATGTCTGTAAGTCATTTGTACATTTTTAAATTACTTTGTTTGTCTTTCTGCTGTTGAGTTGTGGTAATTCTTTATATATTTTAGATGTGAATCTCTCATCAAATAATCATTTGCAAATATTTTCTCCCATCCTGTGGGTTGTCTTTTCACCACTGACAGAATCCTTGGGTGCATATACTAGTTTTTAACTTTCATGTCTAATTTATCTATATTTTCTTTGTGGTCAGTCTTTTGGTACATACCTAAGAAATCCTTGCCAAATCCAGTGTTATGAAGCTTTTCCTAATATATTTCCTTCTTAAGAGTTTTTTTTAGTTTTAGGTTTTATGTTTAGGTTTTTTATTTATTTGAGTTAGCTTTATATATAGTGTAAGGTAATGGCCCAGGTTAATTCTTTTGCATGTAAATATCCAGTTTCCCCAGCACCATTTGTTAAAAAGACTGTCCTTTTCGGGGTGCCTGGGTGGCTCAGTCGGTTAAGTGACCGACTTCAATTCAGGTCATGATCTTGCGGTTTGTGAGTTCAAGCCCCACGTCAGGCTCTGTGCTAATAGCTCAGAGCCTGAAACCTGCTTCAGATTCTTTGTCTCTCTCTCTCTCTCTCTCTCTCTCTCTCTCTCTCTCTCTGCCCTTCCCCCACTCATGCTCTGTCTCTCCTTCCTTCAAAAATAAATAAACATTAAAAAAAAAAAAGACTGCCGTTTTCCCATGGAATGGTCTGGACACCCTTGTTGAAAATCATTTGACTGCATATGCAAGGGTTTATTTCTAGTACTATTCTGTTTCACTGGTCAGTGTGTCAGTCTTTATGCCAGTGCCACATTGTTTTATTATTGTTGCTTCATAGTAAGTTTTGAATTCAGGAAGTGTGATACCTCTGACTTTGCTGTTCTTGTTCAAAATCATTTGGCTCCTCTGGGTACCTTGTAACTCTATATTAATTTGGGGGTGTGATTTTCTATTTTTGCAAAAAATGCTGGTGGTATTTTGAAAGAGATTACATCAAACCTGTAGATGGCTTTGGGTTATATTGTCATCTTAGCAATATGAGGTTTTCTAAACCATGAACATAGAATGTATTTATTTGTATCCATGAACATGGAATATACTTATTACTGTCAGCACTGTTTTGTGTTGTATGAATCTTTCACCTCCTTATTCTTAAATATGTATTTTTCTTTCCTTTTTTAAATTTTATTTTAATTCCACTGTAGTTAGCATACAATATAATTAACATATAGTGTAATATTAGTTTCAGGTGTACATATAGTGATTCAACAAATTTCTACGTTACTCAGTGCTCATCATGGTAAGTGTACTATTATTAATCCTTTCATGTGTTTCACCCACCTCCCCTCCGGTAATCATCAGTTTGTTCTATATAGTTAAGTGTCTGTTACATGGTTTGTCTATCTTTTCCTTGATCATTTGTTTTGTTTCTTAAATTCCACACAAGAAATTGTATGGTATTTGTCTTTCTCTGCCTGACCGATTTCACTTAACATTATATCCTCTAGATCCATCCATGTTGTTGCAAATGGCAAGATTTCATTCTTTTTTTATGGCTGAGTACTATTGCATTCTATGTATATATCACATCTTCTTTATCCATTCATCTATTCATGAGTGGGTTCCATAATTTGGAGGTGTAAATAATGTTTGCAATAAACATAGGGTTGCATATATCTTTTCGAATTAGCGTTTTCCTATTCTTTGGATAAATACCCAGTAGTGGGATTACTGGATGATAGAGTATTACTATTTTTAGTTTTAAAGAACCTCCATGTTGTTTTCCAGAGTGGTTGCACCAGTTTGCCTTCCAGCAACAGTACCCAAGGGTTCCTCTTTCTCCACATCCTAACCAACACTTGTTTCTTGTGTTTTTTTATTTTAGCCATTTGGATGGGTGTGAGGTGATATCTCATTATAGTTTCGATTTGCATTTCCCTGTTGGTGAGTGATGTGTCTGTTGGCCATCTGGATGTCTTTGGAGAAATGTCTGTTCATGTCTTCTCATTTCTTTTCTTTCTTTCTTTCTTTCTTTCTTTCTTTCTTTCTTTCTTTCTTTCTTTTTCCCTTTTTTTTTTGAAAGAGAGAGCATGTAAGCAGGGGAGAGGGGTAAGGGAGAGAGAGAAAAGCTTAAGCTCAGTCACACAACCCTGGGATCATGACCTGAGTTGAAATCAAGAGTCAGGCGCTCAACCAACTGAGCCTACCCAGTGTTGCAGGGAGTATGGCCGGAGTCGCAAAAGATGAGTCTGCAAAGTGCAGTTAAGTGAAGGTCCTCATACTCAAGTCGGATTGAGGCCCCGAATCCAGAATGAAGCTTCTTTTTATTAGGATAATTGCTAAAGACTATGTGCATAAAGTCAGCTAAGCAAGTGTGTTAATGAATCTAATGGTTAAGCTTTTCAAGGTTGAATTTCAAGTTAATTGGTTTCTATAACACTAGGAAGGGTCCAGTGTTAAGGAAGATCCGGCCCTGGACAATGTTAATGGCTCTAGGCGTTCCTTATAAGCCTAACTGCAGCTGCATTCAGTTGTGTAAATATGTCCTAAGGCCTTGCACCTTCTCCAGGCCTTCCCTTTTGAAGTCTTTTCCTTTGATGCTTCTCTCCTGCATCTCCCACAACCCAGGCTCATTTCTTAATTGGATTATTTAGTTTTTGGGTGTTGAGTTGTATCAGTTCTTTATATATTTTGGATACCAATCCTGTACTGGATATGTCATTTGTAGATAGCTTCTCCCATTCCATGGGTTGCCTTCAGCTATGTTAATTGTTTCCTTTGCTGTCAGAAGCTTTTTATTTTGATGTAGTCCCAATAGCTGATTTTTGCTTTAAGTTACCTTGCGTCAGGAGACATTTCTAGAAAAATGTTGATGTGGCCAATGTCAGAGAAATTACTGCCATGCTCTTTTCTAGGATTTTTTGGTTTCATGTCTCACATTTAATTCTTTAATCCATTTTGAGTTTAATTTTGTATATGGTATAAGAAAGTGGTCCAGTTTCATTCTTCTGCTTGTGGCTGACCAGTTTTCCTAACACCATTTGTTGAAAAGACTGTCTTTTTTCCATTGCATTTTCTTTTCTGCTTTATCAAAGATTAGTTGACCATGTAGTTGCGGGTTTACTTCTAGGTTGTCTCTTCTGTTTCATTGTTCTGTGTCTGTTTTTGTGCCAGTACCATACTGTTTTGATCACTACAGCTTTGTAATATGTATAACTTGAAGCCTGGAACTGTGATACTTCAGCATTGCTTTTCTTTTTCAAAATTTAGGGTCTTTTGTGGTTCCATACAAATTTTAGGGTTTTTTGTTCTAGTTCTGTGAAAAGTGTGGTTGGTATTTGGATAGGAATTCCATTAAATCTGTAGATTGCTTTGGGTAGTATAGGCATTGATACAATTTTTATTCTTCCAATACATGAGCACTGAATGTCTCTCCATTTCTTTGTGTCATCTTCCTTTCTTTGATCAGTGTTTTATAGTTTTCAGAGTACACGTCTTTCACCTCCTTGGTTAGGTTTATTCCCAGGTATCTTGTTATTTTTGGTGCATTTGTAAATGGGATTGTTGCTTTAATTTCCTTTTTTTTTTTTTTTAATGTATAGAAATGCAACAGAGATTACGTGTATCCTGAGACTTTACCAAATACCTTTATGAGTTCTAGTAGCTTTTTGGTAGAGTTGTCCAGGTTTTCTAAATACAGTATCATGTCATCTGCAAATAGTGAAAGTTTTACTTCTTCCTTACCAGTTTGGATGCCTTTTATTTCTTTTTGTTGTCTAATTGCTATGGCTAGGACTTCTAGTACTATATTGAATGAAAGTGATGAGAGTGGACATCCTTGTCTTTTTCATGGTCTTAGGGGAAAAGCTCTCAGTTTTTTCCCATTGAACTCTCAGTTTTTCATGTAAGGCTTTTATTAAGTTGAGATATGTTCCTCCTAACTCTACTTTGTTGAGAGGTGGTTTTTTGTTGTTTTTTGTTTTGTTTTGTTTTGTTTACCATGAATGTATGTTTTACTTTGTTAAATGCTTTTCCTTCATCTTTTGAAAAGATCATATGGTTTTTTTATCCTTCCTCCTGTTGATGTGAAGTATCACATTGATTGATTTGCAAATATTGAACTACCCTTGCATCCTGGGAATAAATCCCACTTGATAATGGTGAATGATTTTTTTAATCTATTGTTAGATTCAATTTGCTAGTATTTTGCTGAGGATTTTTGCATCTATGTTCCAGAGATACTGGCCTGTAATTCTCTTTTTTTTTTTTTTTAGTGCTATCTGGTTTTGGTATCTGGGTATTGCTGGCCTCATAGAATGAATTTGGAAGTTTTCCTTTCTCTTCTGTATTTTGGAATAGCTTGAGAAGAATAGGTATTAACTTTTCTTTTTTTTTAACGTTTATTTATTTTTGAGACAGAGAGAGACAGAGCATGAACAGGGGAGGGGCAGAGAGAGAGGGAGACACAGAATCTGAAATAGGCTCCAGGCTCTGAGCTGTCAGCACAGAGCCTGACGCAGGGCTCGAACTCACGGACCGTGAGATCATGACCTGAGCTGAAGTCGGACGCTTAACCGACCGAGTCACCCAGGCGCCCCAGTATTAACTTTTTAAATGTTTGGTAGAATTCTCCTGTGAAGCTTTCTGGTCCTGGATTTTCATTTGTTGCAAGTTTTTTGATTAATGATTCAGTTTCATTGCTGATAATCAGTCTGTTCAAATTTTCTGTTTCTCCTGCTTCAGTTTTTGGAGGTTATATGTTTCTAGGAATTTATCCATTACTTGTAGGTTGTCCAGTTTATTGGCCTGTAGTTTTTCATAATACTGTCTTAGAGTCATTTGTATTTCTATGATGTCAGTTGTTATTTCTCCTTTTTCATTGGTGATTTTGTTTGAGTTCTCCCTCTCTCTCTGTTTTATGAATCTGGTTGGAGGTTTATCAATTTTGTTAATTTTTTTCAAAGAATCAGCTCCTGGTTTCATTGATGTGTTCTATTGCTTTTTTAGTTTCTACACCATTTATTTCTGCTCTGATCTATTATTTCCTCCCTTCTGCTGGTTTGGGGGTTTGCTTATTGTTCTTTTTCTAGCTCTTTTGTGTATAAGGTTGCATTGTTTGAGATTCTTCTTGCTTCTTGAGGCATACCTGTATTGCTATAAACTTCCCTTTTAGAGCTACTTTTGCAGCATCCCAAAGATTTTGGATCATTGAGTTTTCATTTTCATTTGTCTCCAGGTATTTTTTTTTATTTCCTCTTTGATTTCCAGGTTGACCCATTCATTGTTTAGTACCATGCTTTCAACCTCAATATATTTGTGCTCTCCAGATTTTTTCTTGTGGTTGATAGCATTGTGGTCAGAAAAGAGGTATGGTATGACTGATCTTTATGAATTTGTTGAGATTTGTTTTGTGATCTAGTATATGATCTGTTCTGGAGAATGTTCTGTGTGTACTTGAAAAGAATGTGTGACCTAGTGTTTTAGGATGGAATGTTCTGAATATATCTGTTAAATCCATCTGGTCCATTGTGTCAGTCAAAGACACTGTTTCCTTGTTGATTTTCTGTTTTAGTAATGTGTCTGTTGATGTAAGTGGGGCATTAAAGTCCCTCACTATTAGTGAATTGCTACCGATTAGTTCCTTTATGTTTATTATTAACTGTTTTCTGTATTTGAGTGCTTTCCTGTTGATTGCATAAGTATTACAATTGTTCTATCTTCTTGTTGGATTGTCCGCTTTATTACCATATAGTGTCCTTCCTTGTCTCTTGTCACAATCTTTGTTTTATTTATTTTTGTTTTTTATTTTAATGTTCATTTTGAGAGAGTTTGCAGGTGCTTGTGCGAACAGGGGAAGGACAGAGAGAGAGAGTGAGAGAATCCCAAGCAAGCTTCTGGAGCTTGGAGCCTGATGTAGGGCTCGATCCCACAACTGTGAGATCAGCAACCCGAGCTGATACCAGAGTCAGCTGCTCAACTGATTGAGCCACCCAAGCACCCCTACAGTCTTTGTTTAAAGTCTGTTTTGTTTGATACAAGTATTGTTATCCTGGTTTGCTTTTCACTTTTTTTGCATGATAATGCTTCTCCATCTCTTCCCTTTTAGTCTGCATATGTCTTTAGGTCAAGGAAGCATATAGATGGGTTTTGCTTTTTTGTTTTATTCATTTGTATCTTTTTAAAATTTTTTTTTTCAGCGTTTATTTATTTTTGGGACAGAGAGAGACAGAGCATGAATGGGGGAGGGGCAGAGAGGGAGGGAGACACAGAATCAGAAACAGGCTCCAAGCTCTGAGCCATCAGCCCAGAGCCCGACGCGGGGCTCGAGCTCACGAACTGCGAGATCGTGACCTGGCTGAAGTCGGACGCTTAACCGACTGTGCCACCCAGGCGCCCCTCATTTGTATCTTTTGATTGAAGTGTTTAGTCCATTTGCATTCAAAATAATTATCGATAAGTATGTATTTATTGCCATTTTGTTACTTGTTTTGTGCTTGTTCTTGTAGTTCTTTGTTCCTTTCTTCTCTTGCTTTCTTTCATGGTTTGCTGGCTTTCTTTAGTCATATACTTGGATTCTTTTCTCTTTATCTTTTGCATATCCATTACTGGTTTTTGATATGTAGTTATCATTAGGTTTATATGTAACATCTTATGTATATAGTAGTCTATATTAAGTTGATGGTTGCTTATGTCAGAACTCACTATTTGTGCCTTTTCCCCCAACATTTTAGGTGTATGGTATCATACTTCACATCCTTTTAGTTTGTGAGTCTCTTGACTGAGTTGTATAGGTATACTAAATTTTACTGCTTTTGTGCTTCCTACTTTTCTTACTCCTACTTATGGTCTTTTCTTTCCACTCAAGAGTGGAACATTTCTTGTAGGGCTGGTTTAGTGGTGATGAATTCCTTTAACTTTTGTTTGTCTGGGAAACTATCTGTCCTTCTGTTCTGAATGATAGTCTGACTGGATAGGGTATTCTTGATTGTGGGCTTTTTCTTCCAGCATTTAAATATATCATGCTACTCCCTTCTGGCCTGCAAAGTTTCTCCTGAAAAGTCCACTGATAGCTTTATGGTAACTATCTTCTTTTCTTTTGCTGCCTTTAAGTTTTTTCTTTATAACTACTGTTTGCCATTTAAATTACTGTATGTCTTAGGGTAGATTCCCTTGGGTTGATTTTGTTGGTAGCTGTCTGTGCCTCCTAGATATAGATTTCTGTTTTCTTCACCAGATTTAGGAAGTTTTCAGCTATTATTTCTTGACATAAATTTTTCTATTCTTTCTCTTTTCCTTCTGGGATCCCTATGATGAGAATGCTATTACACTTGATGATGTCACTGAATTCCCTTAGTCTGTTTTTATTTTTTATTGTTTTTCTCTCTCCTGTTCAGCATGATTGCTTTTCATTACTGTGTCCTACAGGTCAGTGATCCATAGTTCTGTTTGCTCTCATATACTGTTTGTTCCCTTTAGTGTATTTTTAATTTCATTTATTGAGTTCTTCATCTTTAATTCGTTCTTTTTTGTTTTCTGTTTTTTTGAGGACCTCCTTGAAGTCCTCCATTCTTTACTCAAGTCTAGTAAGTATCTTTATGACCATTATTTAATTTTTTTAATATTTGAGAGAGAGAGAGAGAGAGAGAGAGAGAGAACATGAGTGGGGGAGGGGCAGAGAGCAAGATGGAGACACAGAATCCCAAGCAGGCTCTAGGCTCTGAGCTGTCAACACAGAGCCCGACGTGGGGCTCGAACTCACAAACTGTGAGATCATGACCTAAGCCGAAGCTGGATGCTCAACTGACTGAGGCAGCCAGGTGCCCCAGTCACCATTGTTTTAAATTCTTTATAAGGCATATTACTTATCTCCATTTTGTTTGGGTCTCTTGCTGTGATTTTTCCTGTTCTTTCATTTGGGACATATTTCTTTGTCTCCTCATTTTGTCTAACTTTCTGTGTCTATTTCTATGTGTTAGGAAAGTCAGCTGTCTCCTGCTCCTGAAAATAGTAGCCTTATGAAGAAGAGGTTCTGAAGTGCCCTACAGGACAGTATCCCCTGTTCATCAGAATGTCACATTTCAGGGGTATCCTCTTTGTGTTGCATGTGCACTACTGTTGTGGCTGAGCTGATTTGCCTTCAATCCAGTCATGTGCAGTGGCTTTCTTTGCCTGTTGTGGTCAAGATTTGGTTCCTTTGTTGTTAGTGTGTTATTCTGGGGCTGTCTTGGTCTTTTTTTTTTTTTTTTTTTTTTTAAGTTTATTTGTTTATTTTGAGAGAGAGAGAGAGTGCAGGGGAGGGGCAGAGAGAGGAGAGAGAAAGAGAATCCTAAGCAGGCTCTGCACTGCCAGCACAGAGCCTGACAAGGGGCTCAAACTCAAGAACCATGAGATCATGACCTGAGCCAAAACCAAGACTTGGACACTTAACCGATTGCGCCACCCTGTCACTCCACACCCAGTCTTGGTCTTGAGTCAGTTCAGGCATTTGCCTGAGCTGCAGTAGCACTGAACTAAAGGTTGCTTTCCCTGTATTGTCTCCTGAAGATCTTTCATTAGTAGGTAGGGCCTGCAGTCAGACCAGATGTCTTCTCCTAGCCTACTGCTGGGACCACTGTCTGACTGGTTGTGTGCCTAGGCAGAGGCACTTTGAAGTGGTGTTGGCCTGTGTTGGGGCTGCTTGCATACTGTTAGACTTGTGACACCTCTTTGGGTGAGCTCCAACCAAGAGTGTAGTGGATGGGGCAGTCCCCAGGAGAATGCGTAGGTTGGGCTCACAGTGCCTACAAGGTCCATGCTGGTCCATTGTAGGAAGGCACCTGCTGCTCCTTGGGAAAACTAGGCTGGTGGGTTTGGTGATGATGGGTCCACAGAAGTGCTTGGGGGTAGGGGTGGGGCATACTGTTAGCAAGGTAGGTGGAGAGTGTGGGAGAGCACTGGTTCTCAAAGGTGTGCTTGTATTATATCTATGCTGGTGAGTTGGGAGGGTGGAGAATGGCACCCACCAGCTCCTTTGTTCCTAGAAAAGTCTCCCAAAGATCCCTGCCCTTCCAGGTTATGTTCCAATATTAGTAAATAAATCTCCTTCCTGTATTCCCCAGGCATTTTTCAAAATGTTGCTTCTCTCTTGTATCTCAGGGAGACTGTTTGTTGTGCATTGCTTGAAGGGTGGGGACTCAGTTTTCTATTGCCCTCAGGCTCTCCCAGAGCTGACTGAGCTCACTGGTTTTTAAGGTTTCTGGTGTGATTATAAGAACTTGGAGAATTAGGCTCCTCTGGTTTTGAAATTGAATGTTATGGGGATTCATATATCCTGTGTGGGAGCCTTGTGTGGGGTTCTGCTCCTTTCACCTTTCCATGCTCATGGTGTACCTCTGTCCTGAGGACAGTTCTGTGGGTCCATTTGGCTCCCGACCATGTCTTCCCCCTTCCTACTTTCTTTTCTGCAGCCTCTTCTCTACATTTAGCTGTAGAGGGTCTATTCTGCCAGTTTTCAGGTTGTTTTTTGGGTCATTTACACTGATGTGGGTGTTATCTAGTTGTACCCACTGGACAAAGTAAGTTTGGGTTCTTCCTACTCCACCATCTTCCCTAGAAGTCCCTTTTAAAAATTTTGATGCTATTGTAAATAGAATGAATAGAATGTTTTCTTTATATCTCTTTTTGGTTGTTAATTGCGACATAAAGAAATACAGCTGGGGCGCCTGGGTGGCGCAGTCGGTTAAGCGTCCGACTTCAGCCAGGTCACGATCTCGCGGTCCGGGAGTTCGAGCCCCGCGTCAGGCTCTGGGCTGATGGCTCAGAGCCTGGAGCCTGTTTCCGATTCTGTGTCTCCCTCTCTCTCTGCCCCTCCCCCGTTCATGCTCTGTCTCTCTCCCAAAAATAAATAAACGTTGAAAAAAAAATTAAAAAAAAAAAAATAAAAAAAAAATAAAGAAATACAGCTGATTTTAATGTGTTGCTTTAGTATCTTGCAGTTTTGCTAAATCATTTATTAGATCTAACGTTTTTTTATTTTTATTTATTTTTCTAATTTTTTAAATATTTATTTATTTTTGAGACAGAGACAGAGCATGAATGGGGGAGGGTCAGAGAGAGAGAGGGAGACACAGAGTCTGAAGCAGGCTCCAGGCTCTGAGCTGTCAACACAGAGCCCGACGCGGGGCTCGAACTCAAGACCGTGAGATCATGACCTGAGCCAAAGTCGGAAGCTCAACCGACTAAGCCACCCAGGTGCCCCTTAATGTTTTTTTTTTTAATATTGAGGATGTACTGCATATAAAATTATATTCTCTGAAGTTTCATGTATTATAAAGCTGTGTTGTTGGGTGCGTATGTGTTCATGATTGTTAAATCTTGCTGAGAGATTGGCCCTTTCATCATGTGTTTAGTATCAATTTTTATCAAGTGTATTTTGTTTCATATTTAATATTAGTAAAGCTACTTTTTGCCTACTTTTGGTTTCTCTTTACATAGTGTGTCTTTCTCTATTCGTTTAGTTTCACCTGTTTTTATCTTTGGATTAAAATGTGTCTCTCATAGCATATAATTGGTTCATTTAAAAAAATTTATTAGGTCAGTGTCTGCTTTAGGATTGCTTAGTCCATTTACATTTAATGTAAGTACTTATATGGGAGGGTTTATATCTGTCATTTTGTTGTTTGTCTTCCTTATATCTTCTATCTGGAGAATATCTGGTCACAAGTTGGGGCCTTAAGCATAGGAACTCTGCAGGAGATTGTGGAGAACCTAGGGCCGTGAGTGGGGCATAAACATGTCAGCTCTGCCCTAATTTCAGGTTATCTAATAGGATTTCAGAACATTTCAGTGATAAGATTTGCATTTGTATGAATTTTCTGCGTTGAAAGCCTCTTAGAACATGGTCTCAATGGGGCGCCTGGGTGGCGCAGTCGGTTAAGCGTCCGACTTCAGCCAGGTCACGATCTCGCAGTCCGTGAGTTCGAGCCCCGCGTCAGGCTCTGGGCTGATGGCTCAGAGCCTGGAGCCTGTTTCCGATTCTGTGTCTCCCTCTCTCTCTGCCCCTCCCCCGTTCATGCTCTGTCTCTCTCTGTCGCAAAAATAAATAAACGTTGAAAAAAAAAATTAAAAAAAAAAAAAAAGAACATGGCCTCAAGGAAATAGGGATGTGCTTTTTGTCTCTGGTGTGCATTTGTACTGTTAGCAGAAGCTTATTGAGCATTCATTTAACTGGTTGGTCCCTACCCAACATTATCATGACTGCCTCATCTTCTGTGCATGGCTGTGGGGATAGAAATGATGGACCTTAAATGTGGCTTTCAGAATTTTTAGTTGTGAGTATGACATATGGACAGTAATTACTACTTTGACCTAGAAACAGCATATTTGTGATTTGTATTTATATCTCAGGTATTCCACTAGCCAAACTTGTTAAGCCCAGTTCTTTGCTCTCCCTTCGGTTCATTTTACTCCACCTGGGAGAAGAACCAATGCTTAGAGAGCAGTGAGTTCCATCTTGGATTCTGATTCCATAGCCAGAATTTTGTGCCCAGAGCTAGCATGGTCATTCCTGGTGCCCATGTTGTCTTGGCCAGGGCATTGGGGATGGGTGTTTATTCATCTTTCAAGATACTTGTCCAAAGAAGGTACGCTTTGCTCTGAAGAACCTTCTGGCCTCAAGTCAGAAGTAGTGATGAGTATTTGCATTGTATTTAAATCCCTGACCCTCTCAAGCTGTTTACTTTAAATAATTTTCTTCTTTTTCCACAAATCCTGCCTAGAAGGACCAGGCTTCGCAAAAACAGTGAGCTCTAAAACGACATGGACTCTTGATTCCTTGGGGTAAGCTGTCCCCAGAGATCACTGAATAACTTAAGTGTGTTAAATCAAGCAGACTTACGCATGTGTGTGATAATTTCATTGACTCTGGAAAATCAGTCTTGCTGCTGCTCTGGAGACCACACTCATAAGGTTTTTGTACACACAGTTGTAGTTTTTCCTTTGTTTTGATGGGCATGGGGGTGCGGGTCTTAGGATTCTCCAGATAAACAGAGCCAATAGAGAGAAGGAGAGGAATTTATCTTAAGGAATTGGCTCACAGGATTATGGAGGCTGGCAAGTCTGAATTTGCAGTAGGCTGGCTGGAGATGCAGGGAAGAGGTGATTTGGCAGCATGAGTCCAAAGGCAGTCTGGAGGCAGAATTCCTTACTCTTTGGAGGACCTCAGTCCTCTTATGTTTTCTCTTACAGCTATCAACTGATTAGATGATGTTCACCTACAGGGTGGAGGGTAATGTGCTTTACTCAAAGTCTGTTGATGTAAATGTTAATCACATCTAAAAAATACCTTGACAGGGAAATACAAATCAAAACCACACTCAGATATCACCTCACACCAGTCAGAGTGGCTAAAATGAACAAATCAGGAGACTATAGATGCTGGCGAGGATGTGGAGAAATAAGAACCCTCTTGCACTGTTGGTGGGAATGCAAACTGGTGCAGCCACTCTGGAAAACAGTGTGGAGGTTCCTCAAAAAATTAAAAATAGATCTACCCTATGACCCAGCAATAGCACTGCTAGGAATTTATCCAAGGGATACAGGAGTGCTGATACATAGGGCACTTGTACCCCAATGTTTATAGCAGCACTTTCAACAATAGCCAAATTATGGAAAGAGCCTAAATGCCCATCAACTGATGAATGGATAAAGAAATTGTGATTTATATACACAATGGAATACTACATGGCAATGAGAAAGAATGAAATATGGCCTTTTATAGCAATGTGGATGGAACTGGAGAGTGTGATGCTAAGTGAAATAAGTCGTAGAGAGAAAGACAGATACCATATGTTTTCACTCTTATGTGGATCCTGAGAAACTTAACAGAAGACTGTGGGGGAGGGGAAGAAAAAAAAAAAAGAGGTTAGAGAGGGAGGGAGCCAAAGCATAAGAGACTCTTAAAAACTGAGAACAAACTGAGGGTTGATGGGGGGTGGGAAGGAGGGGAGGGTGGGTGATGGGTATTGAGGAGGGCACCTGTTGGAATGAGCACTGGGTGTTGTATGGAAACCAACTTGACAATAAATTTCATATTAAAAAAAAAAATACCTTGATAGTAACATCTAGGTTGCATTTGAACCCAAACTAGGTAATACCATAGAATAGCCAATTTATCACATGAAGTTAACCATCACATTTTTTCCATTTAATTAATTAATTATATTAATTTTTAAAAACTAATTTTCATTTAGTTTTTATTTTGTGTTTTAATAACTTGAAGTTTAGATAATTGCCTCTTCCAACAAAGCTTGGCTGAGTACGTACTGAAGGGTAAGTCCATGCAAAGGGTGGTCATGGGTACAGGGAGGTCCTTGCCTTCTGGAACTGCCAGGTGTGTGAAGGGAGAGTCAACACTTCCCACCTGCCCTCTACCAGGAAAGGGGAGCACATCCTTTCACGTGTCACTTTTAGACCTTGCACATGAGCTGTGGGAGGCTGTAACCCTCTTCATGTCCATATATAGCACCCCCCAACACACACCAGGATTGCCCAGAATGGGGTGAGCCTACTTGTGGATGCCTCTGCCAGGGTGGCTGAGGATTGGGGTATTTTCCAGTTGCCACGGGGGATGTGGCTTCCTTTCTCCTCTCTGTGACCCTGTGCTGAGTTCCCTATGTATCATTTGTATTCTAGTCACACATTTTGGGCTTACACCATAGAGTTCTGTAGAATTAGTTGTGATTCTGGAAGGGCTTTTGAGAAGCTTTTGGAACTCTCTGTTGCCCCAATTCTGCCCCAGGTCAAGGCAGGAAAGGAGATATGCTGTATTGTCTGATCTCTAGGGTGTGTCTTGGGGTCCCCCCGACAGACTGGGGTAGGGGTGGCCCTGGGCACTGTGGCCATGCACACCCTTCCTGCAGACTATGAATGTGAAAGTCTCAAGGTCCCTCTGAATTCTCCCTTCTTATATAGGTCATGTGCATTCCTACAGTTACCCGAGATGATGTTTTTGAGAGTATGCTTAGAACTCTGCCTCAGGAGGGGCGCCTGGGTGGCTCAGTGGGTTAAGCGTCTGACTCTTGATTTTGACTCAGTTTATGATCTCACACTTTGTGAGTTTGAGCCCCACATCAGGCTTTGTGCTGGTGGTGTGGAGCCTGCTTGAGATTCTATCTTTTCCTCTCTGCCCTTCCCCTGGTTCATGCTTTCTCTCTTTCTCTTACAAAAATAAAATACACTTAAAAAAAAAAAAAGAATTCTGCATCAGGAACTTCTTGATTTCATTTAGAGTAATTGGGGAGCATGTCCCCACTAGACAGCCCTGCCAGCTTTCCCAGAAGGTCCTGTTATCAACTACATGAGGAGGGGACATGCATGCCTGAAGACCAAGTCATCTCCTGCAAATTCCTTAGCTGGCCAACTCAGCCAAGGTCTGTCCAGGCCAAGCTTAAGAACTAGTTGGTTCCTTGGCACAAAAACAGACACTCAGATCAATGGAACAGAATAGAGAACCCAGGAATGGACCCACAAACATATGGCCAATAATCTTTGACAAAGCAGGAAAGACTATCCAATGAAATAAAGACAGTCTCTTCAGCAAGTGGTGCTGGGAAAACTGGACAGTAACATGCAGAAAAATGAACCTGGACCACTTTCTTACACCATACACAAAAATAAGCTCAAAATGGATGGAAGATCTCAGTGCAAGAGGGAAAGCCATCAAAATCCTCGGAGGAGAAAGCAGGCAAAAACCTCTTTGATCTTGACCGCAGCAACTCCTTACTCAGCACATCTCCAGAGGCAAGGGAAACAAGCAAAAATGAACTATTGGGACCTCATCAAAATAAAAAGCTTCTGCACAGTGAAGGAAACAATCAGCAAAACTAAAAGGCAACCGACAGAATGGGAGAAGATATTTGCAAACGACATATCAGATAAAGGGTTAATATCCAAAATCTATAAAGAATTTATCAAACTCAACACCCAAAAAACAAAGAATACAGTGAATAAATGGGCACAAGACATGAATAGACACTTCTCCAAAGAAGACATCCAGATGGCCAACCGACACATGAAAAAATGCTCAACATCGCTCGTCATCAGGAAAATACAAATCAAAACCACAATGAGATACCACGTCACACCTGTCAGAATGGATAACATTAACAACTCAGGCAACAATAGATGTTGGCGAGGATGCAGAGAAAGAGGATCTCTTTTGCACTGCTGGTGGGAATGCAAACTGGTACAGCCAGTCTGGAAAACAGTGTTGTAGACTCTAAGTCTAAAGTTCTCTTTTGACCAGCAAAAGAGTGGACGTAGGATTAGAGCGAGAGATGGCTAATGTCCGGGAAAAGACAAGAGCCCTGGATAAGGGTATCTGCCCCATATTTATTAAGATCAGAAGGCTTACAAACATGGCGATGGGTGTGCACAAAGACACAAAGAAACTGTGAACATTAACTTAGGGATGTGAGGGAAAGGGGGGGGGTTTGAAGATATACAGTGTTTGGGGTTAGGGTCAATATAAAACCAAATCCTGGCATTGGGCAGATGGGCAGATGGTTGTTAACGGCAGACAGGAGGTGCGAGGCACTGCATCTGTTTAACTTAGCTAGCCTAGGGGATGAGACAACTAGAGGGAATAACCTCAGGATTAATAAGGCACTTTTTCTTTTGTTAATCATCTCCTCCCTGGGCTGCTTTGCCTGCAGCGCAGTGGTCCATAGTCCAATTCACCAGTTTACCTAACTTGGCCCTTTCCTGCTGTGAAAGCAGCTTTTCTGGTATAGTACTAAATTGGGGGGCATTTTTGCCGTGCATGCCTGATCTTGCTTATCTCATATACCTTTGTATTGGGAGTCTTTGTACCCATTCCTATTTTGGGCCTTTGCCCCTCCCTCTATTCTGGGGGATCTGCACCCCCTTTCTATTTGGGGGTGTCTTTGCACCCCCTATTCTTGGGGTGCCAATCTGGTTTACCCAAACTCGGATGTGAGTATTCTATGGCTTTGTATTTCTTTATGCCTTGTTAACCCATTGGTGTAAGCCTGGAGGATTCCTAAGCCTAACCCCCACAAACAGTGTGAAGGTTCCTCAAAAAGTTAAAAATAGAATTACCCTACGACCCAGCAATTGCACTACTAGGTATTTATCCAAGGGATACAGGTATGCTGTTTCGAAGGGGCACATGCACCCTAATGTTTATAGCAACACTGTCAACAATAGCCAAAGTATGGAAAGAGCCCAGATGTCCATCGATGGATGAATGGATAAAGAAGATGTGGTGTGTGTGTGTGTGTGTGTGTGTGTAATATATATATTACACACACACACACACACAATGGAGTATGACTTGGCAATCAAAAAGAATGAAATCTTGGCATTTGCAACTACGTGGATGGAACTGGAGGGTATTATGCTAAGTGAAATTAGCCAGCCAGAGAAAGACAAAAATCATATGACTTCACTCATATGAGGACTTTAAGACACAGAACAGATAAACACAAGGGAAGGGAAGCAAAAATAATATAAAAACAGGGGGGAGGACAAAACAGAAGAGACTTATAAATATGGAGAAAAAACTGAGGGTTACTGGAGGCGTTGTAGGAGGGGGGATGGGCTAAATGGGTAAGGGGCATTAAGGAATCTACTTCAGAAATCATTGTTGCACTATATGCTAACTAACTTGGCTGTAAATTTAAAAAATAAAGTAAAATAAAAAACAAAACAAAACAAAAAGAACTGGTTGGTTTCTGATGATTGTAGCCCCACGATGGTTCATAGCCTTTTGCCTATTCAGCTGGCTGCTCCCAGGAGGGAGTGATGGAGTTGTGCCATTTCCTCATCCCACATCTCCATCCATATGCCCAAGTTGGTACTTCTAAGTACCTCACGTTGCTTGAAAATTCAGTTTAAATAAATTATACACATTTACTCAGTATTTCTCCTTTCATCTTTTTTCTGCTTTATTAGCTCCTCCTGAAAAGAAAGAAAGAAAGAAAGAAAGAAAGAAAAGAAAAGAAAAAAAGAAAGAAAAGAGAAGCAAAGAAAAGTGTTTTTGGAAAGCACAGCATTTCACATCCCTATCATTTTCATCTGCTTGCTCCATCCCTAACATGACTCTGAACATGAGCTCCAGTTGGTGATTTATAAATGTAAACAGTATCTCTGTCCCAGTTTGGTGGGTCAGTCATAAAGTATGCATAGTTGATAATAGATAATAGTTTGAAAACTAAGTGATTGAGGTGTAGGAGATAATGTTGTACGATGTTGTAGTTATGGTGGCCTTGTGCTGGCTGTCTTAGAACTTCCCATGCTTGCAAGTTGGAGTGAGGCTGACTGTGAACTGTAGTGGGTGCCTGGGCTGCTGGTACTCCTGATTTCCTCCATCTCCAGGATCTTTGCAGGAATGAACCTTTCAAAGGGTTTGTGTGTTAGTCTGTTAAGGCTCTTTTAACCAAGTACCACAGATTGGGTGTCTTAAACAACAGAAATTTACTTCCTCACAGTTCTGGAGGCTGGAAGTCTAACAACAAGGTGTCGGCAGGGTGGATTCTCTGAACAAAGCCTCTTTCTTTGGCTTGTAGATGGACATCTTTCCTCTGTGTCCTCACATGGCCTTCCCTCTATGCCTGTCTGTCTCCTAATCTCTTCTTATAAGGACACCAGCCATATTGCATTAGGGCCACACTATGACCTCATTTTACCTTAATGAGCTCTGTAAAGACCCACTCCCATGATACCTAAGGGACGGGGGATTAGGGCTTCAAAATATGGATTTGGGGTAGGGGGAACATTTCAGCCCATAGTAGTGCATTTAGTTAAAACTCGGTGTTAACAGTGGCACTCTTCAGTTCCCTGGGCCAGACCCGCAGTGATAGGGCACCTGTGAGTCCTCAGACCTGTGGGCTACCACTGGTTAAGGGAGGACTGGGTCAGGTGAGTAGCTGTTAGGACAGCTTAATTCTTTGTCCTTGTTAGGTAAAAATACAGTTGCCCCCTGTTTTCTTATATCATTGCAAAGGATTATATGGTACACCCCATATGGGAGACCAGTGTCCTGAAACAGTTTCTTACAGAATGGGCCAGAGACTCCTACCTTAGAATCAATGCAGGAGGTTAGGGGGTGGAGCTCTAAAAATGTAGGTGTCCAGAACCACCCTACCTCTAAAGAATCTGGGAAAGGCTTGAGATTTGGCATTTGGCATTGTATGTAAGTGATGAATCACTGAATTCTACACCTGATACCAATTTTATCATATATGTTAACTAGAATTTAAATAAAAATTAAAATTAATAAATAAGTAAAATTTATAAGTAATATAAGTAAAATTTCAAAAAAAAAAAAAAGCCTCCCTGGTGGTTTTCTGCAGTATTTAGTCACAGCCAGCTCATACCCCAGCTGGGTATGAGGACCATTAGGGCATTGAGTGGGAGGGTCCCACTCAGAATTTTATGGTTTTCTGAATAAAGTATTCATCTTATGAGCTTTGTAGCAGCCTGAAAATGGTTGCAAAAACTGTTATCTCTTGAGGAGTTTTAATTACCACAGGGAAAAAAGATGTAGACAATTAAAACTAAGCTGGAAAATTAAAACTAAGCTGGAAGGAACTTCAGGGTTTTAAATAGGTGGGAGTGGCTGGAACCCTTTGTGTCTGCAGGCAGAGCCACTACCTGCTGCCTCATCACCCACAGGGACAAGGGATTTGAAATCTCATATATATGTGTATTAAACTGTTCATTGTGAGCAATTCCAAAATGTACAGAGATACTGAAAATAGGATTATGATCCCCCAACAGTGATCTTGGTTTGTCTGTAACCACCACCACACATGCACTGTTGTGAAGCAAATCCCAGATGTAGCATTTCATCTCATTCACAAATGCTTCCGTGTGTATTCCAAGAGATAGGAGTTCTTTTTAAGAACATAAACAGTGTTGGAATTTTGTTTCTTTTTTTTCTGGACCAGAAGTGGAAGTGGTTTTGCACTTTCAAGGTCTTTCACTATTTTCTGTAAGCTGTTTTCTTTCCGATCCTAAATATCTGGGAAGTATAAAATTAAGTAATTGAAGCTAAAAATTTGGGATACTATATATTTTCTAAACAAAGCCCAGCAATTTGTAGTAGTCTGAAGTGTTCTAGTTGAAGTACTAAAATGATCATTTCTGGGGGCTAAGTCACCTTTTATTTATTTATTTTTTTCAACGTTTATTTATTTTTGGGACAGAGAGAGACAGAGCATGAACGGGGGAGGGGCAGAGAGAGAGGGAGACACAGAATCGGAAACAGGCTGCGCTTAACCGACTGCGCCACCCAGGCGCCCCATAAGTCACCTTTTAAAAGCCCTGCCTGAGGCTGTGTGCTTTCCAGGCCACCTCTCCATGAGGTCTTTTAGAAGTTTTCTTCCAGGAGTGTAGGACTCTGGGCAAAACCTTCCTCTGGGCAGACAGACATAGGGATTTCCAAGGTAGGTGCTGTGGTTGGAAAGATGCATTTTACTTTGAAGTGGATGCAGGTGTGTAAACTTGCCATGGGTCATAGCAGTAAGGAGCTACTGAAACACACCTCCATTCAAGGACTTAGGACACATCTGTTTGAACATTTAAAAAAAAATTCTTTTTTGAGAGAGAGAGCACGAGCAGGGGAGGGGCAGAGAGAAAGGGGGACACAGGATCCAAAGCAGGCTCTACGCTGAGAGCAGTGAGCCTGATGTAGGGCTTGAGCCCATAAACTGAGATCAAGACCTGAGCCAAAGTCAGACACTCAACTAATTGAGCCTCCCAGGTGCCCTTTGAACATTTTTAATTCCTTTTCCCTTATGTTCATAAAAAGTTTTCAGGGGAGTATTCCATTTTTACCCTTTTTAAATAATTTCAAACTGACAAAATATTGCAAAAATAAAAACAGTACAAAGAGCATGCACACAGAGAAAACTTTTTCCTACTAATTTGAAGCCCTTTACTCTGAAACACATCAGTGTATATTTCCTAAGCATAATGTATGTATCCATAGGACAGCTACCAACTTCTGGCCTTTTTATAAGAAGTTTACTGGGGCGCCTGGGTGGCGCAGTCGTTAAGCGTCCGACTTCAGCCAGGTCACGATCTCGCGGTCCGTGAGTTCGAGCCCCGCGTCGGGCTCTGGGCTGATGGCTCAGAGCCTGGAGCCTGTTTCCAATTCTGTGTCTCCCTCTCTCTCTGCCCCTCCCCCGTTCATGCTCTGTCTCTCTCTATCCCAAAAATAAATAAACGTTGAAAAAAAAAAAAGACGTTTACTGACCCCTGCCTTACAGAATTCATTGCACATGTATTAATGTGCAAGAATTTTCCTCATAATTCATGATAACAAAGACCCTGTAACCAGCCTCATGAGATTGGGCCCATAGACTGTACTCCTATTTGTTCAGTGGAATAATATACACCTGTCAAAACCACTCTTCAAAGCAACCTGTGGTTGTGGATGCATCTTAGTGATAATATAGCAGTGAAAAAAATAAGACAATTATATATAGCATGTTTTCCCTTTTTTAATGATTAAAAAAGTGTCTTAAGAATATGTATAGATGAGATGCAACTTATATAAAAGAAAGTGGGGGATCAGTGCCTCCTGTTTCTCCTGTGGATCACATGTAGGTCCCCAGCTTTCATTGTGGACAGGAGTTCCTCTCCTGTTATGGCATTATTAAACATAATTAAGTTGAAAGATGTCAGGATCTAAGAACAATTGTGCATCTGAGGTCCAACTTTCTGTGGACCTCAACATTACTTTGAAGTTAACTCTTGGGGATTAACTGTTGTCTCAAAACTGTTTCTCAGATGGGCAGTGTTTGACTTATGGAAGTGGGTCAGCAGTTTGCTGAGATGGGAGCTATGGATTAGAAACTGCTTCCTTCCCTGGGTGGGGCTCGCAGAGTTCTTCTGGGTAAATTTAGAAGTAAAAGAGGAAATTCCAATGGGAAAAGGCTGAAAAGGTTGATATAAAAATTTTACTTATTTATTAATTTTAATTTTTATTTAAATTCTAGCTAGTTAACATATATGATAAAATTGGTATCAGGTGTAGAATTCAGTGAATCATCACTTACATACAACACCCAGTGCTCATTCACAAGTGCCCACCTTAGATCTCATCACCTGTCTAGGCCGTCTCTACCTCCCTCCATCAATCCTCAGTTTGTTCTCTGTTGTTAAGAGTCTCTTATGGTTTGCTTTCCTCTCTGTCTTTTTTTTTTCCCCCGTTTGTTCATCTGTTTTGATGTGATACAAATTTTAAACTGAAGTTTCAAAGAAAAAAGTGGCAAGAAAGGCATAGAAAGCCAAGTAACCTGATCTGGGAAAAATGTTGCAGTAGCTTTCACATGGTTTTAATGTCTTAATATCAGTGCTGTAGTGACCTGCCTGTAAACATTGATGAGGAAAATACCAATATTTTAAAGGATGAAATAACAGGAAAATAAATCAAACTGGCAAGGGAAAAGAAAAAAATCCCACTAGGTTATTGTATAGGAATGTGTTCAGCCTTAGTAAGAATAACAGAAATGCATATTAAAAGAACATTGAGATACAGTTCTGCTTACTAGATTATAAAAATGAAAGTGATCCCTGGTGCTGTGCTGAGGCTCCATGCTATCATCTCTGGGCCCCTGTGGTAGGACACCTTGCCTGAATCCACCTGCAACTTTTTTTCACCTGAATCCACCTGCATTTTTAAAAATTGAGATATAATTGACATATAACATTGTATTAGTTTACACTGTACAACATAATGATTTAATATATACATACAGTGAAATGATTACTTACGACAATAAGTCTAGGTAACATCCATCACTTCACATAGTTACAGAAAACCTTTTTTCCTGTGATGAGAACTTTTAAGGCTTACTGTCTTATGAACCTTCATATATGCAATATAATATAATTATTAACTGTAGTCACCATGCTGTGTATTACATCCCCAGGATTTATTTATTTTATAACGAAGTTAGTACCAGTTGACCACCTTTACCTGATTGATGCATCCTGTACCCCATGCTTCTGACAGCTACCAATCTGTTCTCCATATTTTTGAACTTGGGTTTTTGGTTTTTTTGTGTGTGTTTTTTGTTTGTTTGTTTGGTTTTGTTCAGATTCTAAATGAGATTGTACAGTATTTGTCTTTCCTTGGCTTATTTCTCTCAGCATAATGCCTTCAAGATTCATCCATGCTGTTGAAAATGGCAGGATTGGGGCGCCTGGGTGGCGCAGTCAGTTAAGCGTCCGACTTCAGCCAGGTCACGATCTCGCGGTCCGTGAGTTCGAGCCCCGCGTCGGGCTCTGGGCTGATGGCTCAGAGCCTGGAGCCTGTTTCCGATTCTGTGTCTCCCTCTCTCTCTGCTCCTCCCCCGTTCATGCTCTGTCTCTCTCTGTCCCAAAAATAAATAAACGTTGAAAAAAAAAATTTAAGAAAATGGCAGGATTTCTTTCTTTTGTATGACTGAGTAACATTCCATAATGTGTGCATGTGTACACACACACACACACACACACACATACCACATCTTCATTTATCCATCGACGAACACTTAGGTGGCTTTTGTGTCTTGGCTATTATGAAGTATGACTCAGTAAAGATGGGGTTTAGATATCTTTTGGAGTTAGTAACTTTGTTTCCTTCAGATAAATACCCAGGAGTGGGACTGCTGGATCATCACTTGCAGCTTTAAAGACAGTAGTTTGATTTAAGAATCTCCTCCTGGGATGCTCAGCCAGGAAGGTCATCTGAAAACATACTGACTTTTCTGGTCAGAGATGGTAATCTTAGGCTTTTCTCTAGGAGAGAAAAATGTATTAACTTAAATGGTTAATACGAAGGGTCCGAGTGTTTGGAGAGCATTTATGAGGCTGTGTAAGTAAGGATGAGGCTGCCATCCAGTATGGAGTGTTCTTGGTGATGCAACCTGGGCAGGAAGCATCTAGGTCCACACTTATGGGGACTGGGCTTGGGACAGGCTAGGAGGGTAGGCCTCTTCTTGTGCACTCCTGGGGGCTGAAGACCAGTGTGTTTCCTTTCTAAGTTTTTGTGCTGTGCAGGTGTTTCTATGATGGTGGAGAAGATCTGCATGAGCTTGGTGAAAGAACTGCTGTCTGCTTTTGTTCAGTTGAGACTAAGTGCCAGCTGATGGCTTCACTGGTCTGGACAGATTCACTGTTGTTCTGGAGAGAACTGGGGGGTATCTGGCTCTGAGAATCAGGATTTTGGTTTTCATGAAGCTAAGATCTCCTCCTCTGAGTTCCTGCCCCACTTACAGAGTTGGCATCTTTGTGGGAAAGCCTTCTGCCTGTACCAGGACCTCTCAGGACACCCGCTCCATGGGAACAGTGGGTCATAGGGCACAGAGGAAGACAGCAAGTCTGATGTGGATATTTTCAGGCTGAATGGCTTGAACAGCAACATCCTGGGTAGAAATTGGGGAGTAGTGCGGTATAGGTAAAGTGGTGGCTAAGGTCAGGGTCATGGCCTCAGGCTAGAGGATACTAGGTAGAGTCTGGCCCAGGGGCCACCGTCAGTCTGGTGCCCCTCAAGGGATACTCCTGGAGTGGGAGGAACTTGGGCTGCTAGTGGGCTGCTCCAGAACCACTGGGGACTTTTTAGAACCCCGGTTGGCACCCTGCTATACCCAGACAGTTAGATGGGGATGTGGAAGGCTAGGGTCCTTGCTGGGTCAAAAGAAGGACAAGGAGGCACATTCAGGTAGTGTAAAGTGCCTGGTGAAAGTTGACCCTGCAACTTCTGTGCCTTTTCGTCATAGTCCTGCAGCTTTCTTTACCCTTAGAGGAGAACTTAGGAAGCTGGCCTAGAACTTGTAGGTAAGGCCAGGGAGAAGCAGGCCTCACAGCCTTGAACCTTATGAGACCTGTTCCTCAGCTGCCCACAGGATCTGGTCCTTCAGAGCACAACACATGATAAGGGGAACGAGTCGAATTGAGAAGGCTAAGAATGCCCAGCCAAATGATGAACAGTGGTATTCCTCACCAAATGCTTAAGACAGTGTCCAGTGCTCATTGTGATGCTTGGCCCTTGGATGTAGCACTCTGCATCACTCTTTTCACACACAACTGCTTAGGTGAAGGCGGCAACACCACTGAGCTGGGGTTGCAGGGACAGCATAGGCCAACTTGTGGAGCGGGGGGGGCGGAGGGGAGAAGCTGAGCTGCTCCAGGGGAGTACAGTGGACCCTCCAGCTTCAGCTTCCCCCACTGAAGTGAAGAGGGTCATCATCCCTTGCACAGGGCAGGTCTCAAGGTTTGTTGATGGGCTTGCGTGGTGGGTGTAAGCCCATGTTTGGGTTAGTCTCTCTCATCTTCCAGGGCTTCATGCTGTCACTGAGGAATATAATATAACAGTGTTACACTAGTTTCAGGTGTACAATGTAATGATTCAACAGTTGTATATATTACTCAGTGCTTATCATGATAAGGGTGCTCTTAATCCCCTTCACCTATTTCACCCATCTTCCCACCTACCGTCCTCCCCCCCTCCCCTGCAGCTACCAGTTCTCTATTGTTAACAGTTTGGTTTTTATCTCCTTTTTTCTTTGTTCATATGTTTTGTTTCTTAAATTCCACATGAGTGAAATCATATGGTATTTGTCATTCTCTGACTTATTTCACTTAGTATTATCCTCTCTAGCTCCATCCATTTTGTTGCAAATGGCAAGATTCTATTCTTTTTTTTTATGACTGAGTAACATTCCATTGTATACAAATAGCACAGGTAGTGCCCTCTCTTACGGATTGACACCCAGACATACAGAGACTGCCACCGTGGGGTGTATTCTACTACCCACCTGGATATATTCTTGACTTCCTTTGATGTCTCTTAAACATGTACTGGATTCTGTGTGAAAGATGAAGGACTGCCACATTCACATGAAGAAACATTTAGTAATTAATACAACATGCTGTCTCTCTGGATCCCAGACCATGGAGGAAAACAACCAGTCCAGCAAGGAGAGTCCTGCTTAATCTGAATGTCTGTCAGATGGCAGTATATCAGGTTCTGTGGTGCTTACCTGTGTGCCTTGCATTCAGCTAGGGGGCCATTTCTTTCTTTTTTTAAGTATTTATTTATTTGGAGAGAGAGAGCGAGAGAGCGTGCACATGTGCATGCAGGGGGTTGGGGGAGAGAAAGAAAGACAGGGAGGTAGAGAATCCTCTCCTCAGTGTCGGCATGGAGCCTGACGTGGGGCTCAAACTCATAAATGATGAGATCATGACCTGAGCCTCATGAACCATGGGATCATGACCTGACCTGAGCTGAAATCAAGAGTTGGATGCTTAACCAACTGAGCCACCCAGATGCCCCTGCAGGACTGTTTCTAGTGTTTCCACTTTCCCAAGGGACCCACAGGGGGCCATGGGAGGGAGAGCACCATACAGGCATGTCAGGTGGGGCCTGGGTGTTAGGGAGCTGAGGAAGGGCAGCTGCAGGCTGTGGGGAGGGCCCTTAACTTTACCTCAGGGATTGAGACTTTACTCTGGAATACTGGGCCATTCTGCCTGTTATTGATTATTTTAGCATCAGAGTAGTTTCTTCATACAAATCTCAGGAAGTATACCAGTATATTAAATGCTAAAAGCAGGACTACTTTCCCTTGCCATTATGGGGTACCCCAGGGTCTCACAGAACATGGTCTGAAAACCACAGCTATAGGTAGCAGTAGCCAGTACAAATGTAAAGCAGGAAAGTAACATGATCAGAGTTGTGCTTTGCACAGTTAAAAGAAGTTAAAAAGGAGGGTGGCAGACATGAGTGCAGGTTTGGAGTGCTCCGTGTTAGGGAGGGGCTGGACAGACAGTGGGGCAGTAGCAGGAAACCTGCAGTGGGGGCAGGGACCCTTTCAGGAGGCTGATAGCTCAGTCTTGGGAAGACCACACCTAGGGGCAACCTGACCTCCAGGGGGATGGAGAGCAGTGTCTTGGAGGGAGGGGTCCAGAGAGTCAAGATTCCCAACCCGACTCCATCTCAGGACTTCACCTTATTGTGATTTTCAAGCAGACTTGATTTTGTTTCTCTGTTGATGCAGCAGTTCTTTTGAAGTGATAGTAAAAGAGACTAGTGCTGCATTTGAGAATGGAATTTGAAGTTTTTGTTCATTAAAACAGTTGAGTTTCTTCAGCATTCAAGCTTGGCTAGAAAATGATGTTTAGTTTTTAATTATGAACTTTTTGCTTGGTGATCACAGCAGCCCCTTCCCCGCCCTTCCGTATCTCCCCTTAATCTGGAGAAATAAGATAGAGTCCATGCTAGTTGGTGACACAGAAAAACCCATTGTTTTATTTTTAATTTTTTATCTTTCAAAGTTTTAATTTAAATTCCAGCCAGTTAACATATAGTGTAAATTTAGTTTCAGGTATAGAATTTTAGTGATTCAACACTTACATACAACACTTGGGTGCTCATCACAAGTGCCCTCCTTAATCCGTGTCACCTATTTCAGCCATCCCCCACCCACCTCCGCTGGGCAACCATGAGTTTGGTCTCTATAGTTGAGTCTATTTCCTGGTTTGCCTCTCTTCCCCCACACTGCTGTGTTTCTTTGTGTTTTTTCCTTGAATTCCATATTTGAGTGAAATCATGGTATTTTTCTTTCTCTGACTTATTTCGCTTAGCATAATTCTAGCTCCATATAAGCTATTGCAAAGGGCAAGACTTCATTGTTTTTGATGGCTGAGTAAATGGACACTTGGGCTCTTTCTATAGTTTGGCTATTGTTGATAATGCTGCTGTAAACACTGGGGTGCATGTATTCCTTCAAATTAGTATTTTTGTATCCTTTGGGTAAATACCCAAAGTATTTATAGTAAGGCACATTGTTTTAAAATGTGGGAGAGAAAGGCAAGGTTCAGTAAAGTATGCTTCTTTTCTTTACATGATTTATTATTTTACATGTGAACAGATTGCATAAAAATATTGGACATTTCTACTTTTCTGGGAAGTACCTTTATTTGCATATAGAAGAGGAAGAAAATCAGTGTTGATATGTTAGCAGAATCATTTCAGTTTCTTCTTTGGTTATGCTGTGGAGTTTGGCAAGCAAAATACTTTCAATTTGTAAAATAAAAATTTAGAAATACTGGGAAGACTCCTCTTAGTGGTCATGTTGACTCAGGGTGGAATCAACACGTGCATGGCACTCTCACTGTGGGTGCCACAAGCAGGACTCTTGAGTGGGCACCAAAGTGATCAGTTCTGCATTTTCCTGCCTGTGGTTTCACCATGTTTTGTAACCTTGGTGTTGAGCTGCTTTGGCAGTTTCTATTTTAAACAAAGATTAGTCGTCTCAGTGCCTGTGTAGAGCTGCCACTTGCTGGCTCTTGGATAGGACACACCTTCACTTGGCTTGTCTGACAGTGGGCCACACTCCTTGCAGATGTCCCCAGAGGGAGGCTCTGGATCTCAGTCTGTGCTAGACTCTGTCTCCGTGTGTGCATGGTGGTAGTGCCTCCCCTGCAACATACCCCTGGGTCCCCAGCTTCTGGCCTCTGAATTGGTGTCCCCATGCCTCATTCCTTCCTTAGAGCATCCAGGTGCTAGCTATTGCTGTACATACTGCTGCCTGCCCTTCCAGAGCTTCAGGTCAATTTTTGACCTCTTTGTGAGCTGGGTTAGCTGCCACCCTATCTTACTGACAGTGAGAACCCAACCTAGTCTGGTTCCTGGCCCTTGGATGCTTACTATTTATTAATAGGCATGTACCTAACAATAGTTTTTTTTCCCTAAAGTTTATTTATTTATTTTGAGAGCGATTGACAGAGAACAAGAATGGAAGAGGGTAGAGAGAGAAGGAGAGAGACAGAGTCCTAAGCAGGCTCCGCACTGTCAGTGTGGAGCCTGACTCAGGGCTCAAGCTCACAAAACTGTGAGATCATGACCTGAGCTGAAATCAAGAGCCAGATGCTCAACCATCTGAGCCACCCAGGCACCCCCCTCCCCCAGCATAATGGTTTTACTTTCATTTCTTTTTTTTTTTAATGTTTATTTATTTTTGAGAGAGAGACAGAAAGAGAGCACTAGCAGGGGAGGGGCAGAGAGAGAGGGAGACACAGAAACTGAAGCAGGCTCCAGGCTCAAACCCACAAACCATGAGATCATGACCTGAACTGAAGTTGGATGCTTAAACAACTGAGCTACCCAGACAGACACCTCTAATTTCATTTATATTTTTGTGGTGGACAGTAATTTATCTAGGTAAGACCTTACCTTAATAAAAGTTACAGATCTGTGAAGTTATTTGTTGAGTTCCTTTGTGAGTATGTGAGACCTACTGGAGTTAAGTGTTTGATTTACTAAAGATTTAAATTTAGAGGCTGTAGTAGGAACAGAAGTAACCAGAACCAGTTTGCTTACTGTTTATGTTTTGAGCTGTCTCTCTTAGTGTTTTAAACCAGCCTTCTAAAGAAGCCACCTTAAGCTGATGTCCATCGTCCCTAGGTTCAACCTTTATTGGCATTTATTTTCTTTTGCTCTTCATTTTTATTCTTTTACACTGGTAGATGACTGTTCTTCTTCCAAGTACATGCAAATGATTTCACCCAAAAGTGTTTTCAGATATTTTCTGTTTCTAGAACAGTGTTAGAGGAATGGTGATAAAACAGAAATACATCTCTGTGGTGACAGAAGTTTATCCTCTAATCTGCTAAAACATAAGCCCCGCGGGCCCCCCCCCCCCGCCTCCCTAGCCTGAGTCCCCCAGGAGCCCTGTGGTCACCCTGAGGTGCTCTTGGGGGGTCTGAACCGGGGCTGGACCCTTCAGGAACAGATGCCTCCATGCTGTGCTCTCAGGGGACCTTGGCAGGGATGTCTGGACTGTGGATCCTCTTAGGCACCCCTTGTCAGCAGCCCCCAGCCACCTGCCAATCCTTTTGCTTCACCTGCCATGTCCATGTCTGAAGGCAACGGTCTTATCTTACACCTTTGTTTTGTTTTGTCTCTGCCACACCTTTCCTGACAGTATCCCATTTCCTAGGGATACTGGCTTATTGCAGACACACTCATACTAGTACGTGTCACACACACACACACACACACACACACACACACACACACACACCACTTTTTTTTTTCTTTTTGTTTTTATCTCTTGGCACCAGCCATACTGCCAGTTGAAAATCAGTCTCACTGCTTTAATTTTTGTGAATTCTTTGCAGCCTAAGTATTCTTTTTTTTTTTCCTAAGTATTCTTTTTTTTGAAGACCATTGAGTTGTATAAGGACTCATTGTGTATTGTTACCTTTTAATGGAACTGCCAGCAGACGGGGGCTTCCCTTTCTTCCCTCCCACCTACCCCCATGCTACCCAGAAACAGGGAAGACTATTAAATCATATTTATTTTTACAAAATGTTCTCTTATTCACTGTTCTTTGCTTCAAAAGAGTGTGGTAACTATTACACTTTATAGAAATCATCTTGCCTTTTCGCTTGGCTGCTTACTGTGGCTCTGTCCCCTGTTCCCATGCTTCCCACCTGCCCCTGGGCAGATCTTTCGGCGGTTCTGGCTCTTGCTTGCTTCTCTCTTGCCCCTCAGGCCTAAGCTACTTTCTAACACACAACACTCACCCTTGTGAAACTCATCTTATTGACTTCTCTGTTTGCCTCTGGCCTTTACCCAAGTGGACACAGTACCTGGTGCTGGGGTGGGTAGCTCTGTCCCTGCTCTGTGGGGCCTCTGAGCCTTGCTCTGCTCATCTGTCAGAGTGTGATGGCCCCACCTTGAGGGTGGGTGAGAGGACAACTTATTGAGAGGATGTCAGGATAAATCTGAGCCTGAGGGGCAAACATTGCCAGGTGAAGGAGAAAGAAGAAGGTCAGAAGCCGTGGGCCTTCAGCATGTCAGGTGGGTACTGCCCTTCTAGTGGGCAGCTGTGAGGAACTCCTGCCCAGTGCTGGGAACTCCAGCCTTCTGATTACTTGTGATTGCTTGACCTCTGCCTAGGGTCCTCTGATACCCACCTGTGATGGCCACCTGAGATGCATGGGACATCATCCTTGGGCTCTAAGTCCAAGTGGGAGATGAAAGGAAGAGGTGCCCCTAGTTCCCTCTGCTCAGGAGCTGCACTGGCAGCGTTGTCCAGGCTGCTGGCCCTGTGTGAGGGGATTTATGCATGCCAGTATGGTCTGTATCACAGCGGGAGAGGGGAGTCTGCATTTAGATACCTCTTATGGAGGCAGATGCCAGCAGGATTTTGAAGACCCTGCCCTGCACAGACCTGAGCCTTCATTTGGCATGAGTCTGCTCCTGGCCTTGAGCAACCTGCAGTTGTTTGACAACCACTTGAGGTCACCTGCATCCTGGGAGTGCCTCACTCAAGGGCAGGGAACTTGGGGCATAGAAGGAGGAAGTAGCCTAGCTGGGCTGGGAGTGTTATAGTGTGTCACAGCACAGCCTTCCTTCCTCTGCCCTGTTCCTCCAGCTCAAGCTCACAGGCATGTGGTCCACATACCAGGGTCATGCCTTAGGGACCCTGCTGATCACTCAGCAGTGTCTTCCCCGGACACAGGCTGAATGAAGGAAAAGCTGGGTATGTGAGGCACACAGCATAGTGTGCAGGGCTCCCTAATTCATACCGCTGGCCAGCTCTCATGCACTAGTGTGAAAATGCTGAGTAGCTATCCAGAGCATAGGTGTCCCCTGAGCCAAAGGGACCCCTGCAATTGATTCAGGGGTACTTGAACAGTCACTAGAAGAGCAACAAACACATTTAGTATGTCCTTTGGAATGTTTATTTTAAAAGCTGTTAAGTTTACAAAATCAGTTGATGGTTTGTTAAAATGGCAGTTTTGTAACTTGACAAGCTTGGAGACAAACCTGAGGGCTGGGAACTGCTGCCAATGGAGATTCAGTCAAGGAGGAAAAGCCTGGCTTGACATCATTTGTTGATGAAATGAGGGAGAGTTTGTTATTTGCAGTCAGTTCTCTGTGACGGGAGGTGGATGCTCCCACACCAGAAGTGCCTATACTAGCTCTTTAAGACTGAGGCTCAAGCTTGTTTTTATTCCCAGCCATGCTTTTTCTGCATTGAGCATGTATTGTTTCATGATAAAAAAAACAGCAGCGCATGGCGGATTTTAACAGCCAGTTGGTGCAAGGGCATAGGGACCCTGTCTGGGCAATTCTGCTCAACTCATTCTAGCTCTGTGTTAGTTTTCTTAGGCTGCTACAACAAATACCGCAGACCAGGTGGTTTAAGGAACAGAAATATATTGTCTTACAGTTCTAGAGGCTGAAAGTTTGAGATCAAGGTGTCTTCCAAGGTCTCTCTCCTAGGCTTGCGGACGGCCACCTTCTGTCTTGTGTTCCCATGTGATTTTCCTTCGGTGCTTGTGGTCACAGGCCACCCTGCTGTGACCAAGCCCCAGCTGGTGTGCATCTCTGTACATGAAGCTGTATGTGAGCTGAACTGGTGGAGACAGAAATGGGATTGAGTTATTAAACTGTAAACTCCCACCAAGCAGCACTGTTGGGTTTGAGCACTGTTCCAGATATGTCATTTTCATTATGCTTTTGGGCATTGGCATTGTGGAAGCTGGTTACAAAGTCTTATCACTCCTTCCAGTGCTCTGTCCCACAAGCCTTGTGGTAGCCAAGCAGATGACGCACACTTGCCCTAGGGATACCCAGGCTTTGTGGGGGCTGACAGTAACATGGGCAGTAGCATGGACCTGAGGGGATGAGGCAGGAAGAGGCAAATTCCTGTGGCTTGGGGCAGCTAGAGTGGTTACAGAGAGCATGGACTTCATTTCTAGAGTGGTGTGATGCCCATAATGAGCACAGGATTTGCTGGTGGCAGTTAGAGATGGAGAAAAGTAAATAGATTTAAAAGAAATCTTGGGGGTGACTCAGTCGGTTAAGCCTCTGACTTTGGCTCAGGTCGTGATCCTGCAGTTCGTGGGTTCGAGCCCTGCATCGGGCTCTGTGCTGACAGCTCAGAGCCTGGAGCCTGCTTCGGATTCTGTGTCTTCCTTTCTTTCTTTCCCTGCCCTGCTTATGCTCTCTCTCTCTCAAAAATAAACAAATGTTAAAAATAATAATAATAAAAGAAATCTTGGAGGTGGAACTGTGAGGTGTCAAAGAATAAATCAGGACAGAGACTTTGGAGACTTGGACCCAAAGCTGACTATTCCAAGTTTCCTTAATGTGGTTGAGGCAGAGGCCATGCAAATATACATTTGTGGAAGATGCACAGGATGGAGAGACGTGGGAATGTTTCTGGGGCCCTGGGATTGTGTATGTGTATTCATGGCAGCTGTATGTGTATTCATGGCAGAGTGTTTGTTGAGGGGTGTTTATGGCTGTGAAAAAGATGAAAATGTGACAAATAGGAAAGAACAGTAGTGAGGTACAAAAGGGCCTTGGCCAGTGGTCCACACAAAGCTAAATGGGTGCTGCGGGAAAATGTTCAATAGTTTGAAAATTTTTATTTTGAACATTTTTATGGAAGTTGGAAGAAAGAAGCAGCTTACAAAACAGCTTGTATCATATTCTCTTCTTTCTGTGGGGGATGGAGGCATTATGGACTTTTTTCTCTTTTCCATATTTTCTGATTTATGTATGGTAAATATTGCCTTTTTTTTTTTTTTTTTTTTGCTCCTGATTTTTGTTGTTGTTGTTGTAACATCAAATTTACCATTTTGACCATTTTTAAGTGTATAGTCAGTGGCATTGAGTGCATTCACGCTATTGTGCAGTCACCACCACCAGCCTTTCCAGAACTTTTCCCATCTTCCCAGATGGGAACTCTTGTACCTATTAAACACTAACTCCCCATTCCCACCTCCTTCCAACCCCTGACAACCATTGTTCTACTTTCTCTCTATGACTTTGACTACTCTAGGTACCTAACATAAGTATAATCACACATTCTTTGTCCTTTTGTGGCTGGTTTATTTCACTCAGTATGAAGTCCTCAAGGTTCATCCATCTTGTAGAATGTGTGAGAATTTCCCTCCTCATTAAGGCTGAATAGAGGTGTGTGTGCACCATACAAATATTGCTGTGTTTATATGAGAAAAGTCTTCTTTAATAGTGATTTGAATAGAGCATTTATGTTTTTCCTTGAATGTGACCTAAGTGTGTCACTGAGTCTGTCTGCAGCCCTCTTGTACCACCTCTTCTCCCATCAAAGGTGGTCTTGGGCTCTCTTGGGCAGAGGTGGAGGAGGAAGAAGGGTCCTGTGGGCGCTGGGCAGAAGGCCAAGATGACTGGTACATGGGCAGTATGGCTGTCCCAGGGTAGTTAGCCTGACCTGTTTTCTCACTGACCAATTGCACAGGTGGCATGGCAGCATGGAGGCACTACAGGAGCCCCCAAGCCTCTCCTGGCACAGATTGGGCTTGGGCCATGCAAAGGGCCAAAAGCAGGACTCAGGGCTGGATCCATAGGAGACATGGTGCCTTGGAAGATGTTACTGGGACTCCCTACTCTGGCTCTTTAGGGCAGTGGCCAGTGCAAGAACCAGCCTTCACTACTTGGTGCTTTGCTATCCTGGACTTCTTCTTTCATAAGTATGCAGAAGAGGAAGTCATGATGATAGAAGGAAGTTGATGATGGAAGTTAAAAGGCCATCTTCCTTGTTTACAAAGGACCAGATATTTTGAAAAATTATCTGCTACATTTTAAATTTATGGTTAGAAACATGCAGAATAGATATGTTGTTGAAGGGACTTTTGTGCAAATGCTAATTAGTCCCAGTAGGTCCTAGTATTCAGTTCCTCTGTGTTCTGGCTGATTTTCTGTTAAGGACAGAATTGTTGCTGTCAGTGCCCTTGTGTATTTACTTCTCCTTTCAGTCCTGTTGGTGTTGGCTTGTTGTTTGAAGCTCTCTCCTTAGATGCATCCACATTGAGCATTGTTCTGTCTCCTTGGTGAATGACCTTCTGTCGTCACGCAGTGCACCTCTTGAGCCCTGGGAATTTCCTTGCTCTGAAGTTTACCTCTCACATAGCCATTCCAGCTTCCTTGGGACTGGTGCTTGCATGGTTTATCTTTTCCTCTTTTACTTTCAACTTATGTCATTATATTTGAGGTGAGCTTCTTGTAGCTGGCATATAGTTGAGTCAGGATGTTTTTCATCCTGACAGTCTCTGGTCTTTAGTGTGTTTAGACTGTTTGTGATCAATGTAATTATTGGTATGTTTGGATATAGGTCTACCATTTTATTATTTCATACTTTTTATATTCCCACCCCACATACACTTACATTTTTTGTGTGTATATATGTGTGGCTTATAAACAATAGAAATTTATTTCTTACAGTTCTAGAGGCTTAAAAGTCTAAGATCAGGGTGTCAGGGTCCCAGCATGGTCTTGTCTGGTGAGGATCTGATTTTTAATAAGAAATACGTATTTGGGGGCACCTGGGTGGCTCAATCGGTTAAGCACCTGGCTTTGACTTTGGTTCAGGTTATGATCTCACAGTTCATGGGTTCGAGCCCTACATTGAGCTCTGCCCTGACAGTGCTTGGGATTTTATGTCTCCCTCTCTTTCTGCCCCTCCCCTGCTCATGCTCATGTGCACTCTCTCTCTCAACATGAATTTAAAAAAGAAATATATATATATATATATATATATATATATATATATATA
>NW_024412416.1:28517333-28556921 GCF_014898765.1 Herpailurus yagouaroundi | reverse complement strand
ATATATATATATATATATATATATATATATATATATATATATATTTGGTGTTCATGTGTTTCTGACAGAGAGCTCCTAAAATCCTTGTAGTTCCCTAAGTGGAAAAGAATATAAAGGTGTCTTGATATTCACTAACAAACCCCTTTCAAAGATTTTTTTTTTAACGTTTATTTATTTTTGAGACAGAGAGAGACAGAGCATGAATGGGGGAGGGTCAGAGAGAGGGAGACACAGAATCTGAAACAGGCTCCAGGCTCTGAGCTGTCAGCACAGAGTCCGACGCGGGGCTTGAACTCACGGACCGTGAGATCACAACCTGAGCGGAAGTCGGCCGCTCAACCGACTGAGCCACCCAGGCGCCCCAACAAACCCCTTTCAACCACATCTGAGTTTATGTTAATGAGGTAACTTTTGGAAAACTCCTTAAAAATGGGAGCCATTTGCCAGGATTGGGGGGGTTGGAACTTTTAATCCCACCTCCCTGACCTTGGAGGTTGAATCCTTTGCCAATAGCCAGTTATTTAATCAGTCATGCCTATGTAAGGAAGCCCACAAGGACAGGATTCTGAGAATTTCTGGATTAATGAAATATGTGAACATTTGGGAAGAGTATGGAGCACTCAGAGAGGGCATAGAAGTTCAGCACCCTTTTCCATAACTTGCCCTATGCCTCTCTTCCATCTGGTTGTTCCAGAGTTATATCCTTCATAATAAACTGGTAATCTAGTAAATAAAATACTTTGCTCAGTTCTGTGAGCCATTCTGGCAAATTAATTGAACCCAGGAAGGAGGTTTTGGGAATCTCTGATTTCTGTCAGAAGCACAAGTGACAACCTGGACTTTTGATTGGGGTCTAAAGTGGCACAGGGGGCAGTCTTGTAGGATTGAGTTCTTAACCTGTGGGATCTGATGCTGTCTGCAGCTAGATAGTGTCAGAATTGAATCATAGGACACCCAGCTGGTGTCTAAGAATTGGTTGGTGGTGTAGGGGGAAAAAAACCCATGCTTTGGAATTGGTCACAGAATCAGAGGACCCTTTTCCAGGTTGCAATCCCCAGCTTCTCATTGTGTCCTCAAATAGCAGAAAGAGGATCCCTATTTTTTCCATTGCTCTGCTTCCTTTTCCTGCCTTCTATTGGTTATCTGAACATTTTTAGTATTCCATATTGATTCATTATATATGATCTTTTTATAAGTTATGTTACTTTTCATAACTTTTTTATTGGTTGTTCTAGGGATTGTAAAGCACACGCTTAACATTTCAGTTTACTGAGAATCAATATTTCACTACTTCAAATGGATTGTAGAAATCTTACACCTTTCCCTTCCCCCCCTTATGTCATAGTTCTCTTACATATTATGTTTATAGTCACCGAAATCCTATTAGACAGTGCTTTAATTTCTTACTTTCAACCACAAAATATCTTTTAAAGAGCTCCAGAAGAAACAGTCTATTCTCTTGTTCAGTTTAACCTCTGGATCGCTTTTGCTTTGTTCTTTGTGTCCCAGGTTTCCTTCTGGTATCACTTCCTTTTTATCTAAAGAACTTTGATTAGCCTGTTGTCTATGAATCCTCTTACTTTTCCTTTATCTGAGAATGTTATTTCACCTTCATTCTTTTTTGTTTTTAATTTTTTCCAGTGTGTATTTTATTTTTGAGAGAGAGCGCATGAGCATGAGCGGGGGAGGAGCAGAGAGTGAGGGGGAAGAGGATCTAAAGCAGGCTGTGCATTGACAATAGCAAGTCTGTTGCGGGGCTTGAACTCACAGTGAGATCATGACTTGAGCCGAAGTTTGACACTAAACCGACTGAGCCACCCAGGCACCCCTTCACCTTCTTTCTTGAAGACTATTTCACTTGATATAGGAATCTGTGTTGACAGTTCTTTTCTTCCAGACTTTAAAAAGTGTCATTCTACTTCCTAAGGCCTCCTTGGTTTCTGAGGAGAAATCAACAGGCATTCAAATTGTTGTTCTGTAGGTAATGCATTTTTTTCTCTGTTTTAAAGATACATTATTTTCATCAGTTAATTTTTTTTTAAATATAGTTGACACCCAATATGTCACATTAGTTTCAGGCATACAACATAGTGATTTGACAAGTTTATACATTATGCTGTGTTCACCACAAGTGCAACTACCATCTATCCTGATACATCCCTGTTACAATACCATTGACTGTATTCATTATGTTGTGCCTTGTATTCCCATGACTTATTCATTCAAGATATCTTTTTTTTCCTTTGCTTTAGTTTATAACAGTTTGATTATGATCTGTCCAGTAAGGATTTCTTTAGGTTTATCCTGTTTGGGATCTTTTAAGCTTCTTGAATTCATATGAGTGTTCTGCCAAATGTGGGAAGTTTTCAGTCATTGTTTTCAGCTATTTTTTTACCCACTTTCAGCACTCCTTGCACTCATAACACAAATGTTAGACCACTTTTCTCATCCCAAAGTTCCCCTGAGGATTTTCACTTTTTTCCCAACCTTTTTTCAGTTGTTCAGATTAGATAATTTCTATTGTTCACCAAATCTTTGTTTTGCTCTTGAGCTCATGTAGGGGCTTTAAAATTTTTCACACAGTATTTTTAGTTCTAAAAGTTTAAGGATTTTCTTTAGTTCTTTATATAAAGGTTTTTTTTTTTTCCTCTGACATTCGATTTTTTTCTTTCAGTTTGGAAGTGTTGTCATTGTTAGAGCATTTTTTTAGTAGTTGCTTTAAAGTCTGATGCATGATTGTAATATCTGTATTATTTCATTGTTGGTATGTTAGTCATCTTTTCCTATAAGAATTAAGACATTTCTGGTTCTTTGTGTGCTGAGTCGTTTGGACTGCAACTGGACGTTTTGTATATTATGAAATGAGACTCTGGGTCTTAAGTCCTAGGCAAATGCTGACTTTTTATTTTAGAGTCAAACAACCTGGTTCAATTTAGGGTGTGGTTTTGACCTGCTTTCTCTGGTGTGTGATTCAGTGTCAGTTCTGTTCTCAGAGCCCCTGCGGTGCCATTTGGATCTGTCCTATGAGTGCTGCCTCTGGCCATCTGGGAGTTTTCTGTGGTCTCAGGGATTGGGGTGTGAGAGGATCAGATCCATGCATTTGTCTCTTGGGCATGGTCCCAAAGTTCATGAGCAACTTTATGGGCTTGCTCTTCTGAGATTCTTCCTCTCCACATTGTCCCTGGGGCTGTCCAGTACCTTTGGGTTCCTTTTTTGGTTCTTAAGCCAGCAGCTTGGGGGTTTGGTAACTTGCCCTACCATGTACTTCTATACCCACACTTTCTCTGGGGCCTAGTGTTGGGAGGAGCTTCTTCCATTGAGTGTTCTCATCCAGCCTGTCTGCTGCTGTTTCCTTCTCACAATACATGTAGCTGCCTCATGTGTCCCATCTGGGGTTAGAGCTGCCCCACATGTCCTATCTGGGATCAGAGCTGCTTGGTGTGTCACATCTAGGGTTGCAGCTGCTTATACTCCCTGTGGCCTATCCAGGTTCAGACCAGCATTCAGCTGGAAGCAGGCTGGAGTGTGCGGTCTCCTCTCCTGGAGCTGGCACAGATGTGTTAGATGACATCCACCTTCATTTCTGTGCTTCTCTGTACTAGCCTTCGAGTTTATGCTCTCAGTCCTTTGCTAACACCTC
The DNA here is from genome assembly GCF_014898765.1 of Herpailurus yagouaroundi. NCBI lineage: Eukaryota > Metazoa > Chordata > Mammalia > Carnivora > Felidae > Herpailurus > Herpailurus yagouaroundi. Next base: position 28,553,281 of record NW_024412416.1, on the reverse strand, counting down.
TCTGTTTCATGTTGGCCCTTGGCCCTCAGCTTAGCCTCTACAGGCTGACCATGGAGAAAGGGCTCTGGCCTTTTCCATTTTCATCCTTAGTGTGTAATGTTGCTTAGAGGACCCACCTGGGAAGGTCTGCATGCCGGGAAGCACTGTTGCCCCCTTAGAGGATGTGCTGGCTTTCTTGAGGGCAGACATGGTGTTGAAGATGATATTCCCTACTCTGGCCCTGTAAGAGCCCCTTTGGGAGCCCTCTAGAGACGATGGCCTGTCAAAGGGTGACAGGAAGCACGTGCCCTGCTCTATGACACTCCTGGAAGCTAGAAGAGGCTACATCATGCCTCCATTGCCAGCAAGCCCTAGAAGAGACACCAGACTCTGGGGGATTGGTCCTGACACCTCATCCACCTCCAGTTCCCTCAAGTGAGGGGTCAGGGGAAGGGGGTCTGATGGCCACACCTTGGAATGGTTGTCAGAGTATTACTACCCTTCCTCACAGTACAGGTGGCTCTGTGTTTTGTTCTAGGCCAGGATGGCAGCCCAGGTGACACTGGAGGATGCACTGTCCAATGTGGATCTCCTGGAAGAGCTGCCTTTGCCTGACCAGCAGCCCTGTATCGAGCCCCCACCATCCTCACTGCTCTACCAGGTGTGTGCCGAGTGGAAGTGGGGTGCATTGTCTGCAACACTGACCTCCACGTGATGGTTTTTCTCTTCCTTTCAGCCAAATTTCAACACTAATTTTGAAGACAGAAATGCATTTGTCACTGGGATTGCAAGATACATTGAACAAGCAACTGTCCATTCTAGCATGGTAATTCCTTCTGTATGTCTTTGTTTTCCTTGGGGGAATAGTACCTGTACTGACAAATGTACACCTTTTTGGTATTATCCTGATATGATCTGTGGTAAGGAAAAAAAGAAGAAAGTGGATGAAAATGCCTTATGTTTTTAAAAAGACCTTTGTGTTTCTTATTATAAACATAATACATATTCTTTCTGAAAATTTAGCATTTATAGCTCAGAGAAAACCTTTGTCAGCATTTTGAGGGAGTACCATTCTCTCTCCTCTTTATGTTTGTATTATTTTTTTAATGTTTATTTATTGATTTTGAGAAAGAGAGTGCACAGTTGGGGAAGGGGCAGAGAGAGAGAGAATCCCAACCAGGCTCTGCACTGTCAGTGCAGAGCCCAGTGTGGGGCTCGAACTCGTGAACCGTGAGATCACTACCTGAACCGAAATCAAGAGTCAGATGCTTAACCGAGCCACCCAGGCACCCCTCTCTCCTTTTTATTTACACTCGTATTCACGAACACAGTTATACACTAAGATATGACTTCGATTGCATGAATGAATTGCAGTGTTATTATGTATTTTAATGATTTCATGAACTTTTCACTTGTCTTTAAAGTGTGCCAGATAAGGTGATTTTTCATAACTGTATAGTTCATTTTGTAAATGTCCACAGTTGAATTACTTTTGCATGTTTACTTAGTTTCCCTTTTTTTCTTTGTAATAGAAAATGCAGTGATGAATATCCTTCCAAATCCATCATTATTCCCATTGGTAGATTTGTAGAAGTGAAGTTACTGGATTCAAGGTTGTAAACATTTTAAAGCATCTTAAGAATATGATGAAATTGTAGTTGATGTTTTTAGAACATCTCTGAACTTCTTACCATTTTTATCAAAGGAAACAATGTGAAAGGAGTAGACACTAAAGCAGTTTAAAAATGATGGCAGTCCTCTTTGCATGGATACTCTCTCTGGATTTTAAGTGTTGCAGAAATACAGCTTTTCCTCCCCTGCACTGGGGATGGCAGAGCTGCCTCAGTCTTAAGAGCCTTGAAGACCCTGTGCGCATCTGTGCTACTTCAGGTCTGCACTGGCAGCAGGTTGTTTAGGGTTGAATGGAGCTGAGGAATAGTGGCTGTGGCAGGTGCCTTGGGCTGTGCTGGCTCCTCTCCAGCCAACAGAAGCCGTGAGAGTGTTTGGGTGGTCATTGTGGCCACACTACTGCACTGAACATCACCAGCCTCTTAGCAGCTGTCTTGTGGCGTGCAGGTCCTGGTACTTGTCTATTCTCAAAGTGAGAGGATACTATGAAGTATCTGGGTTTTAGCAACATGGCATTTCCTTTTTTATGATCATTTTCCTACTTGTCTTTGATTTGCCCTTTGTACCCTTGCAGAATGAAATGCTGGAGGAGGGCCAAGAGTACGCGGTCATGCTATACACCTGGAGGAGCTGCTCTCGGGCCATCCCACAGGTGAAGCCATCCCAGCCAGGCCACGCTGTCATTCCCGTGATTCCATCCCTGCTGGCCACGTCCCTACCACAGACCTCACTCCTATCCTTATGGTTCCCTCATCTTAGCCAGACCACACCCCCATGCCACCAGCCCTGCCTCTATCCCACCAGTACTTTCCCCCCTCCTGCACCCTACCCCACAGCCTGCTGGGACTGCCTGCTCTCCTATCTAGCCTATTTGAAGCCTCTATATCATACTTGTTTATTCCTAGGTGAAATGTAACGAGCAGCCTAATAGAGTGGAAATTTACGAGAAAACCGTAGAGGTCCTTGAGCCTGAAGTCACAAAACTGATGAATTTTATGTACTTCCAGGTAAAATGGTGAAATAATCCTAGGGGTTTAATGCAGAGGAGTAGGAATCTGGCCCACTCTTACCCATCACCATGACTTACTAAACAAAGTGTATGTGAATTAAAGCAGCCATCATGGCCTCTGAGACAAAAGGGCACCAGACCTTTGTCAGTCTACAGCTTTATTGGCCCTTCCAGAATAAATACATCTTTTGTGTTTCACTTCTCTTATTTCTTTAAGAGTGAATGAATATTTCCTTCATGAAGACTGCTTTCTGTCAGTTCCAAATATGTTTGTCTTTCTGCCAGTTTGTACTTTTGATTCATCTGGTTTTTCAGATGTTTTTCTCTCAGCCTCTGCTGACTGTCCACTTAGTGGTCCTTGGCCTGCCTTGGCTCCTTTGGCCCATTGGTTGGGTGGAGTAGCCACAGGGAGGGGACTTGCTGGCTTTTTAAGGATATACTTTGGAATTGTATGAAGGTTTTTATTATAGATTCCTTCAGCAAAAGGAGAAGATAGAACTTATTAGGAGATGAATTTTTGTTTTATCTTAAAGGTTATTAAGAGGAAAAATTTCCCTGCCCCCATCTTCACCTCTGAAAGTGAAAACATCTGTTTGTAGACCTTCTTTTGGAGCATTTCCTCAGTAACTTTGCTTGAATAATCAACAAAATTCTTTTATTTTAGGGATAGTTGGTAAAGTGGAAAATTAATGGTGATTATCACAGAGCAAAGGCATGTGGAGATTACTTTATAGAAACAAGTCTCATTACCTGAGCTGTAAATGTCCACTCATTTGGGTGGGTATTTCATCAAAGAGTAACAGTGACTGTGCTTGAAGGTGGGCATGGAGTTGGCCCATCAGTGACAGCAGTTTTTTTGCCCTCCCTTCCTCTTTTCAGAGAAATGCCATTGAGCGTTTCTGTGGGGAGGTGAGGCGCCTGTGCCACGCGGAGAGAAGGAAGGATTTTGTTTCTGAAGCCTATTTGATCACGCTGGGAAAGTTCATCAACATGTTTGCTGTGCTGGATGAGTTAAAGAACATGAAGTGCAGTGTGAAGAATGACCACTCGGCATATAAGAGGTGAGTTTTGACCTTGTGCCCTAGGACCTTGCAGAGAGTGCTCAGGCAGGCAGAGTGGTTCTTGATTAGCCACATGCTCTGCACCTAGTAGGTGCACATCCCATATGTGCTGAAATAACCACAACTGTTTGGTAGTGGTTGTTTGGCAGGCTCAGGACTATTTGAATACACACTCCTGCATATGAGATGCAGGGGTAGCTGGCGGATTATGTGTGTGGCGATGTATTGAGTGAGATGTCTTCTCATAGAGTGTGTACATTGTGGTTTTATGAAGCTAGAGCGGAATATGGACTCCCTGGTCATCCTCAAATGTTTGTTGAGGACCTCTGGGTGCTCAGCACATGTGAGAAGGAAGATGTGCACAAGATCAATCCCTGTTACAGAGGGTTAGGGTCACTGTAAGGCTTTTGGCTCCATAAGCATCTTGATGAACAGCACCTCACTTCCTGGTTGTACGTTTTGGGAAGGTACACACCATCACAGCAGTGGGCAGAGCTGGCCTGTGGACTGTCTTGGGGTCACACTGAGCTTCCAGGTCCCCAAAACCAGCTCTCCTCCAGGGAGAATGTGGAGAACTTCTGGAGTAGAGAATTGGAAAAGGTGGGTGTGCCATGGAATACTGTGAAGGAGCAGTTGATGGCAGGAAGAGGAAGAAGGGTGGTTGTTTAGAGCAAAGCGAGCTGTCTTCTAATAAACTTTCTTTAGAAAGTCTGTGCTTGGTACTGTTGAAGGCATGGTTGGCTGGAATGAGATGCTGACTACTGTTTCTTCTGCTAGACAAAGAATCTTTGCTGTGAAATTAAATTTGATGAGATTTTACTTTGCATTGGAATAGGCTTTAGTTGTGTTGTATCTGAAATCACACAACCGTTGTCGGGTCTTTAAAATAAAATCAACATGGGATATAGTGCTAAACAGATCTAAGATTGAGGCAGCAGTAGGAGTTAAGCTGGATCATCTAGGGTTTTAAGCTTGGTCCATGTGAAGTTAAGTGTAGGCATTCATCACCTAGAATTAGCTCTATGCAGAAGCCTGGATCTCCAGAACTAGAGAATCCTTGGAGTTGACCTATTAACCTTGCTTGAATAGGAAAGTCTGGAGTTGACCTTGTTTGATGTGCTTGCAGGCAGTCCGCACCCCCTCTAGGAGCCACCCAAGCTCTCCGGAGCACAGAGTGGGCCTGGGGCACCCCCCAGCTGCCATTGGCTTCTTCCTTTGACCTCTGTTTGGGATCCCTTATCATCTTCCCAGATAGTAACCCCCATTTCTCCCCAGCCCTCACACACTTACACTCACACTTTTTATTTGCACCTGGAAATAGCTAACAGTACAAATGCTTCTGAGTATAAATGCCAGGATAACCTATATGGCGAGGCTTGAGGAAAATAGAAAACAGCATCTTTGATTTTAAGTTTATTTATTTTGAGAGAGTGAGACAGCATGTGCCTGTGTGTGTGCGGGAGAGGGGGCATCTCTCAGCACATAGCCCGATTGGGGACTCAGTCTCATGAACTGTAAAATCATGACCTGAGCCAAAATCAAGAGTCGAACTCTTAATCGACTAAGCCACCCAGGTGCTCCAAAAAAGTGCTATCATATCAGGGTTCATATTAGGTTTAACTATATAATTTATTTACTTATTTTTTAGTTTTTAATGTTTATTTTTGACAGAGAGAGAGAGAGACAGAGCATGAGCGGGGGAGGGGCAGAGAGAGAGAGGGAGACACAGAATCGGAAACAGGCTCCAGGCTCTGAGCTGTCAGCACAGAGCCCGACGCAGGGCTCGAACTCACAGAGTGCAAGATCATGACCTGAACCGAAGTCAGACGCTCAACCAACTGAGCCACCCAGGTGTCCCTAACTATATAATTTTTTAAAACCCAGAGAAATAATAGTGGCTTAAACAAGATTGCAGATTATCTCTCATTTCTCTCTCATCTGAAAAGTCCCAAAGTAGGTGATCTGCAACTGATGAGGGGATTCCACAGTGCTCATACCAGGGCTCCTGCTGTCCTGCTGCTCTGCCATCTTCATGTGTTGTCTCACGGTCCAAGATGGTTGCTTGAGCTCCAGCTATCATGTCTGCATTCCAGTCAACAGGGAGACAGTAGAATAGAAGGGATCATACTGTTTATTATCCATATACTTCCAAGTACTTTGCAGTGCTTTTCATTATATCTCATTGCTCAACCATTGGTCATGTGAAGATGAAGCACATTGCTGTAACATGGAAATTCAGGATTTATTCCTAAGGAGGTATGGAGGAAATGACTGTTGGGATAGGTTATTAGCCTTTACCATGGGAATTTTTTTCAGTAAAACCCCAAAGTTTTTAGGTTGCACAGACATGTCCTTAGGTGGCCAGTTTACGCTAAACTTTTTGGGGAACAGCCCTAGATGTGCAGAATGCTCACATTCGCTGCTTTATGCTGCTTTGCAAGACTCAGAGACTCAGTGTGTGCCTTCTAGTCTTATTGGACCTAAGTGTACAGGTAATTCTGTGTATGCTGTTTCCTCTCTCCTCACATTTTCTCTGTGGGTAGGTCAGGTGGACAGTTGTTTGTTATAGATGTGATAAGTGAGGTTCAGGAGAGTTCAGGAGGTCAGTCCAAGATTGAGCAGTGTTTTGGTGGTGGAACCAGGATTCTGTCTCTGACCTTTGGCACCAGAACTGTGTGTGGTCCCTGACTTGTGGGAGACATGGTGGCCTAGAGGATTCTTGGTGGAGAACATGGACAGTGCCGGCCATCTTCATTACCATACTCTGGGAGTCACAGAGGGGGGAGGCAGTCTTTCTCAGACTTAGGAACAGGTAGCCCAAGGGAGAGGCCAGTGTGCAGGAAATCCCCAGGAAGGCCTGTGGTTGGTGCTGCCACGTCTCTGAAGAAGTCCATTAGCTGTTGGACAGTGAGGTCGTGAGCTGTCCAGGTTGACAGAAGAGTGACCTGGAGTCCAGGGTAGAGAAGTTTGAGGAGGCTGAAATTATAACTCGCTTCTAAGACCTACATTATCACAGATAACTGTAGCCAGATAAAGAAATCCTGATTTTCTATGCTTTTTTTTTTTTTAAATCATTAAGTCCGTTGGTTATATGACTTTTTTTTTTTTTTTTTTTTTGCTTTCAAAGGGCTGCTCAGTTTTTACGTAAAATGGCAGACCCACAGTCCATCCAGGAATCACAGAATCTGTCCATGTTCCTGGCCAACCACAATAAGATCACCCAAGTAAGGCTTCCCCCACCCTCCCCACTTTGGCTGATGGCATGCACTGCTGGGGTCTGAGGGCCAGGGAGCTAGGAGCAGTCAATGGCATGGATTTCCCACTTTGTGTTTCAGTCTTTACAGCAGCAGCTTGAAGTGATTTCTGGCTACGAAGAGCTCCTCGCTGATATTGTGAATCTGTGTGTGGATTACTACGAGAATAGGATGTACCTGACACCCAGTGAGAAACACATGCTTCTCAAAGTACGTGTATGGGCATGGCTGCTCACATAACTGTGCAGAGAGACAGGCTTGCTCTCAAGAAGAGGCTGTGCTTTGACTGTGATGCTCTTGCCAACCTTTTCTTATTCTCACGCTTGCCGTGTGTGTGTGTGTGTGTGTGTACACGTACGTGTGTTTGTGTACACAGCACCCTCCACCCTGCTCACAGCCTGCACTATAGGCTCTCCAGACACATTCCTTTGAATGTGTCCCAGGCTTGATCCCATTGTCAGGTATATGACATGCCTACCCCTGGAGAACGTGCTCATGACTGAGGAGTCCTGGTCAAGGGCTTCTGTCAGCATTAGCTTCTTATAGCAAAGTTATCATCAGATTCTACTTGTTAAGGATGTGATTCCTAAGAATTAACACTACTGTGTCTCCATGATTGTAGTAGACTTTTCTTGGTCAAGAGCATGGCCTTTTACCATACTTTTCTTTATTACTCAGTTTTAAATTGGGGAGTGTTTTCAGTGACATTTCTTACTGGGATGAGGAGAAGTCAGTTCTGCCATTGCATTTGCTCTGCTTTCCACCTTTGGGAAGGATGGCCCTGAAGAACACTGTGCTGAGTGTCCTGTCAGCACAAACCCTTCCCTGTAAGAGTGGGCCCAGCCCCAACATCTCTTCCCCACAGGAGAGCATGGGCGAGTTGGTGCCCTCTCTAGTGGAGCACTTTATGACAGTGGAAATATTCTGTTTGTGCCATCTGGGGTGGGAGTCTCTGGCCATGGATACTTATGGAAATACATACTTAGTATTTCATTGGGCTTAATGAGAGGTGGGTGTTTGTGCCTGGAGAGGACAGTAAAATACGCACAAGAAATGACACAGATAAAAGAAGGGCTTCTTATGAAGGGATAGCTATTTATGAGGAGCTTTTAAAAGTGCTTTTTGAACTTTTTTTTTTAATGTTTATTTATTTTTGAGAGAGAGACAGACAGAGCATGAGCAGGGGAGGGGCAGAGAGAAAGGGAGTTACAGAATCTGAAGCAGGCTTGAGGCTCTGAGCTGTCAGCACAGAGCCCAACGTGGGGCTCAAACCCATGAAACCGCGAGATCATGACCTGAGCCAAAGTTGGATGCCAACCGACTAAGCCACCCAGGTACCCCTAAAAGTGTTTTTTGAAAGAAGAATGAACTCCCACTTCAAATATATGAACTGTAGCATTAGAAGTTTTTATGGGTAATTAAACTTTTAGGTCTGAGTTTTATGTGCCATTTTGTGATTTTCAGGTCATGGGATTTGGTCTATACTTGATGGATGGGAGTGTCAGCAACATCTATAAACTTGATGCCAAGAAAAGAATAAACTTATCCAAAATTGATAAGTACTTCAAGGTGAGTTACATTTTTTTAGATAAGCCTTTCTTATCAAGTGTATACACTTAATTTTGGGAGTTAAACCTCTGTGCCCCATATTTGGAAACATGGGTGTGGGCAGTGGGGCAGGGGGAAATCACTGGCTCCCATCTGCAAAAGCAGCAGTTTTGTCTGGGTTTGAACCTTGTATAAAGGGCATCATGCCAGGTGTACTCTTTTGTATCTAGCTGCTTTCACTCACTTATTAGATTCATCTCTGTGAGATCCTGAAGCTGTAGTCCTTAGGTTTTCATTGTGGTATCACAGCCCATTTTATTATTATACCTCAACTTATTTATCCATTCTGCTGTGATGGACATGAGTTTTGGCTGGTATGAACAGTGCTCCTTTGATTTAGTGCACATCTGCGCATGTTTGTGTTTGCTCAGGGCTAGGATTGGGGGCATATACATTTTCAGTGTTAGATGTAGGCTAACAACTTCCCACATGGCTATGCTGATTTGCATTCCCATCAGCTATGAATGAGCCTTCCTGTTGCTCCACATCCTTTGCCAACACTTGACACTCACTTTTTTGAGGAAGTGCATCCTAAAGGGTGTACATCATTGTGATATTTTTGGCTGACATTTCCTTGTGGTTTAGTTCATATTTCTCTGATAACTTCACACTCTTCATCTTTTGTATGTTCTCTTGTGAAGTGTCACTTCAAGTTTCTTGCTCCCTACCCCGCTCCCCCACCCCCCCTTGATTTATAGTTCTTTATATATTCTGGGTACATGTTCTTTGTTGAATACATGTGTTATAAAATACATGCATTCTGTGTTTCTGGCTCTCCTTTTCACTTTCTTAAAGGTGTCATTTGGTGGACAGCAGTTTTTAATTTTAATGTAATCTAATGTATCAATCTTTAATATCTACTTTAAGAAATCTTTGTAGGGGTGCCTGGGTGGCTCAGTTGATTAAGCGTCTGACTCTTGGTTTTGGCTCAGGTCATAGTCTCACAGCTCATGGGATCGGGCCCCATGTCAAGTTCTGCACTGACAGTGTGGAGCCTGCTTCGGACTCCCTCTCTCTCCCTCTCTCTCCCTCTCTCTGTCCCTCTCTCTCCCCCCCCCCCCACTTGCTTTCTCACTCTCTGTCTCTTTAAATAAACAAACATTAAAAAAAAAAATCTATATAGAGCGGGCTTATGAGAATTTTCTTCTTGTTACCTTCTAGAAATAGCACTATTTCTTTTTCCATCTAGATCTATAATCCTCCTGGATCTGGCCTCTGTGAATGGTGTGAAGAAGGGTGTTGACATTTTTTGATTTTCTTTTTTCCCCTTATGGGTATCCAGTTGATTCCGTCCATTTATTGTAAAGGCCATCTTTTCCCCCATTGCTGTGCATTGTTGCCTGGGTCATAAAGCAGGTGTCTATATATATGTGATACTGTCTTAGGTTTCCTGTCCTCCTCCACTGCTCTCCATGCTCCAGGGCAACACTGTCTTAGTTGCTATAGTTTTCCGTAGAACAGATCTGCTTATCAAGAAGACTTCAAGTTACGTTCTTCAAGATTATCTTGGATATTGTCCCTTTACCTTTCAAAATAAATTTTAGAATTGGCTTGTTGATTTCCATATACACAAACACATATATGCACTATCCATAAACCATTTTTCTTCTTGGAATATTGTTTTGTTTTGATGTTTGTTTATTTTTGAGAGAGCATGGGTACGGGAAAGGTAGAGAGAGAGAGGGAGACACAGAATCTCAAGCAGGCTCCAGGCTCTGAGCTGTCAGCATGGAGCCCAAAGCAGAGCTTGAACTCACGGACCACAAGATCATGACCTGAGCCAAAGTCCGGTGCTCAACTGACTGAGCCACCCAGGCACCCTCTTCTTGGAATATTGTTTGGGATTCCATTGAATTTATAGATCAGTTTAGGGAGTAAAAAGTACCAAGTCTTCCAAAACGTTAACTTGATATATTTCTCCAGTTACTTAGAACTTTAAAACTTTCTCTAGAATTTTTAGTAGTGTTTTTGTTTAGAGGTCTTGAACATATTTTGTTAGATTTATTCATATATATTTTAGTTTTTTTGATGCTATTACAAGTTGTTTCCCTTTAGATTTTAATTTTCTGTTTGTTACTAATAGATAGAAATGCAAATTGATATTTTTTTATGAGCATGGATCTAGCAACAAGGTAGGTTAATTGTAATATTTGAATTGGTTTTATGAATATTGGTTCTTAAATTGTATTTTGTGCAGAGATAGTATTCAGCCCATAGTAATTACTACCATTATTCATTGATTGTATTTGGTGAGTAAACATACATAATGACCTTATTTTTTTTGTTCTTTGAATATAGCAGCTCCAGGTTGTTCCACTGTTTGGGGACATGCAAATAGAACTGGCAAGATACGTCAAGACCAGTGCCCACTATGAGGAGAATAAATCTCGGTAGGAGGAGAGTGAGTTGTCCAGTAGAACATTCTGCAGTGTTCTCATTGTGGTTTTATAACACTTATTTATCTAGAGAGAACACCTTTGACAGTTTTAATCATCTGGAACCAAAACCAAAAACCCATCTGGTAGGCCCTGTCACTTGTGACTGCCTACTTTTAAATTTATTAAAACATGCAATTTATTGTCATTGTTAGAGAAATTTAACCAAGAAATTTAACCAAGAAATTTAACCAAGAAATTTATTTTCTTGGTTATTTTCTTGGTTAGAACATCTGTATTTCATTTTTTTTTTTAAATATGTGAAATTTATTGTCAAATTGGTTTCCATACAACACCCAGTGCTCATCCCAACAGGTGCCCTTCTCAATACCCATCACCCACCCTCCCCTCCCTCCCACCCCCCATCGAACATCTGTATTTCAAATGTTAGTAGTGGCTACTATGTTAGCACAGCTATAGAACTTTTCCATCATCAATCGCTTCTCGGCCTTTTGGCTAAGATCAAGTGTAGAACTTTTCCATCATCACAGAGAGTTCTTTTGGATAGAACTCACGGAGAATGTCCAAGTGTAAACAAGCGCCACACTGGTAAATGCTTAACAACTAGCCCTGCTGGGCAGTGGGATGTTTGCATTTATATTACAGAGCTTATAAAACTATCACTGAAGAGCCAAATCCAGCCCAGGGCTATTTTTGTAAGATCTCTGTTGCTGTGAATGGCCTTTACATTTTTTTTTTTTAATGTTTATTTATTTTTGAGAGAGAGAGAGAGGGAGACAGGATCTGATGGACTCTGCGCTGATAGCAGAGAGCTTGACAGGGACAGGGCTTGTGGACAAGGCTTGAACTCACGACCCGAGATCATGACCTGAGCAGAAGTCTGAAGCTTAGCTGACTGAGCCACTCTGGACTTTACATTTTTAAAGGGCTGGTTTTTGTTTTTGTTTTTGTTTTTGTTTTTGTTTTTTTTTAAAGAAGACAATGGCTGTGTGACAGTGTAGCCCACAAATTCTGAAGTATTTACTTTCTGACCTTGTACAGAGAGAGTTGGCCAGCCCCTGGCATAAAGAAAGGGTCTGTAGCTCACAATTACAGATGAGAAAAAAAACACACCATACTCTTTTTTTTTTTTTTTGTAGATTCCACATAGCTGGTTGAGTCTTAACGGGATGCTTTGTTGACTCTTGCCAAACAGGTGTATCCATAGCCAACCTACAATTGCAAATAGCCATGATTTTGAAAAATCAATTACATCTCAATCTGCTTATTCAGAGGTTGGCAATCTTTTTTTGTAAAGGCTGAATTATAAACACTTTAAGGCTTTGCAGGCCACATGTGGTATCTGGCATATATTCTTCTTTTCTGTTATTGTTGCTTTTTTTAAATAATAGAAATGTGAGTACCATTTTGTATGGCTCTAGGGCCGTATAAACACAGGTTGTGTTTGGTCTGTGCTGTAGTTCGTTGAGGTCTGTGCTAGCTTATTTCCTAATAAAATTTACCATTAAATTTGATATACCATCCAGTTAGGTGACTTCTCATTCTTCTCTAAGTTACATTCATTAAACTGAAACCTCTTTCTGCTTCAGCACTAATTCAAGCTCTGACCTGGAGCATGTGCTGATTTACATGGTGTAAATACTCCCGCCATGACTGACTTGAGGCTAACAACTTGTTTCAGCTCTAGTAGCATGCCATTACACAGTGCTTCTACCCTAACAGACACAGATGAGCTCTAGATGAGAGGTAATGGTAAAACCAGTAAGACAATCAGGAAACAATGAGTTTTGCATGCTTATTTCTATTTTTTTTTTAATTTATTTTTAATGTTTTTATTTTTGAGACAGAGAGAGACAGAGCATGAATGGGGGAGGGGCAGAGAGAGAGGGAGACACAGAATCGGAAGCAGACTCCAGGCTCCGAGCCATCAGCCCAGAGCCCGACGCGGGGCTCGAACTCACGGACTGCAAGATCGTGACCTGAGCTGAAGTCGGACGCTTAACTGACTGAGCCACCCAGGCGCCCCTTATTTCTATTTTTTTAATATGATTTATTATAAGTCAATAGCATATAATTGGTGTTAGTGGGCATTTAACAGCCACCTTGGGAGGTGCCTGAGCAAGTAGCGGTGAGCTTTGAGAGCCCAACCCACTAGCCCTGCACCGACATCTGGGTCCAGAAAGGGTGGCCAGAGTGTGTGATGTCAGCAGTCAGGTTCTGGGCTCTAGGGCCTTGCTTTAGGTGGACATGCTTTTTGGGGCCTGCAGGGGAGGCAGGTTTATTGAGGGTGGAGACTGGTCTAGGGCCTGGGCCTCATGTACTCATTGCAGATTCAGGGAGCCACCTTGGATGATGCCAACATAATCATTGCATCATCTTATAGTGGAATCAGAAAGTAAGAAAGGACTGCTGCTTGAGACAGTGTCCCCATTATTTTGAAAAGTGGTAATCTGAATTCCTTCCCTTCAAGCAAAGAGGACCAGCTTGTTAAAAACATGGTGAGAGTGTCTGTGCTGAGTGTGAGGGAGCAGAGGTCAGAGCCCTAGGGCCCATACTTTCTGCCTAAGAGCTCCAACAACTTTTAATTCTTAATAAACTTCTTTCCCATTAAATTGACTGTTTGCTGCTAAAATGGTGTATTGTGCACATAAGTCAACTGTCTAACTTCCAAGTAATGTCAGTTTTCAACTCCCTGTAAGGATAACTTTTGTTTCGGAGTCTTTGGCTGACTTGTTTTCTACTATAGCTTATGTTTTCACATGTGAGTAATAAAGAATTCTTAGTTCCCACCAGATCTGCAGTATGTGTCAAGGGTCCTTGCACGGTGATGCAGTATCCTAACTCCAGCAACACCTCTCAGCTTTTTGAAAGTAGTTGGCTGATTAAAGAGAAATTATGATTCCTTTTCCAAAACGCAGGTATCGGAAGATAGGACAGTGACCCTAACACAGGGAGATGGGGCTGGCTGGCTACTTCTTTGCTGAGAATTCATATTCTCTCTGAGCCTCTTTCTCCTTGGCAGCATGCAGGACCAGTAGGCCATCCTGTGTGCCTACTGTGCATATGTCCCTGGCCACCCAGCATTATGATGTATAAGTCTTATGCAGGTAATACACATTTTCCCTTCACTGCCAGATGGACATGCACATCATCCAGCAGCAGCCCGCAGTATAATATCTGTGAGCAGATGATCCAGATCCGGGAGGACCACATGCGCTTTATCTCAGAGTTGGCGCGCTACAGCAATAGTGAGGTAAGTGGATCTTCCATGCCTGCCTGTGCTGGTACCTAAGGCCACAGCTGTGCAGGAGCCTCTGGCTGGATAGGAGGACATGTCCTGTGCACTCAGAGGAGGGCCTGGAGTTGGGGGTAGAAGGAAGCACTGTCTCACCTATAGGTCTTTTTAATTCCTTCCAGCTTTGCAGCTGGGTTTTCTGTGTCCTTATTTGGGCTGGTCACATTTTTCCCATCTGCCAAGCATACCTCCAGGCCAGCCCTGCCTGTATGTTGGGTGGATAGGAGTGGAGAGGTCTGAGTCCAGAGGAGCAGTGGGAATGTCATTTTTCACATCTGAGCAGGCAGGGCAGCGAAGTCAGGGACAAGCAGTAGTCAGTGGTATGGGTGTGACACATAGTCTTTGAGGGACTATGAGACCCTATGAGTCCCCTTTGGGGACTTGAGACCACATACACCGGTCTGGTTTTTGAGACTGTGGTACTTCAGGGATCTCAGGAGGACCATTAACATTTGGAGGGAGTAACTCTGTGTTGACCCCACCTACTGCAGGGCAATGAGCTCCCCTGTTTCTCACCCAGCAAACACTAGCCATCATGTAACCAGAATGACTAGAAGATGGTCCAAATGGCTCAGAGCACATGCTTATTCCAAGCAGACCCCTGGTGGCCAACTCCCCAGAGAGAAGGTAGTATCTCACTCCTTCCCAGCCACCAGCACAACCCACAGGATAGAGATGGGGTGGGTGTTCAAGAAGGCTGTGCTGATAGAGTTGTAAACCAAACTCTTGGAAAGCTCTCAGACAACATATAGAGTTGATTTCTACCCTAAAAATAGGTGCATTTGATAGCATGTATGGTTCCTGTCTATTTTTCCTCTGATTTCTGCTGTCATACCTTTATAATTACAGTAACGGTTTGAATAAGAAAAAAGAGATCTGTCTTTGCTGCACAGTTGTTTTTTTTTAAAATAAAGTTTATTTATTTATTTTGAGAGAGAGAGAGAGAGAGAGAGAGCACAAGCGAAGGAGGAGCAGAGAGATGGAGAGACAGAATCCAAGCAGGCTTCACACCATCAGCACAGAGCCCAATGCAGGGCTCGAACCCACGAACTGTGAGATCATGACCTGAACCGAGATCAAGAGTTGGACACTTACCGAGTGCCACCGAGGTGCCCCTGCACAGTTTATTTTTAAACAGATTTATGGATATTTAATCCACATACCATACAATTCACCCATTTAGAGTGTACAATTCAAAAGTTTTTAGTTTATTCACTGAATTGTGTAACTACCATGATAGTCCATATTCGAACATTTATTACCCCCAAAGCAAGTCCATACCCGTGTGCTTCTGCTCTGTATATAGATCAGAGGTTCCAACCACCCTCTCCTTTGGGTTTCCATGTGTCTTACAGAGATAAGGGCTCTTTTTAAACATGGCTATAGTACCATTATCATACCTTTAAAAAAAATCAAGTATTCCTTAATATTAAAATCATTGTTTAGTGTCTTCTATCGACTCACAAATGGTTTATTTTTCCAAGTTTGTTTGCCTCAGTATCCAAATAAGTTTTGTGCACCATAGTTGGTTGGTGTGTCTCTTACTCCCTGTGGTGTCATTTGCCATTGATATGGTTTGAAGTGTTGGGGTTCAGAGCCAACAGCCAGGAAAGAATTTTTGAAATGTCTTTGGTGCATAAAAGTGGTTTTATTAAAGCCCAGGGACAGGAACCATGGGCAGCAAGAGCTGCACTAGGGTTGTGAGGAGTGACTAATTATATAAGATGTTTTGGGTTTTTTTTAAGTTTATTTATTTTGAGAGATTGCACACGTATGTGTGTGTGTGAGCAGGGTAGGTGCAGAGAGAGAGAGAGAGAAAGAGAGAGAGAGAGAGGTTGTGTGCACATGCAAGCAGGGGAGGGGCAGAGAGAGAAAAAGAATCCCAAGCAGGCTCTATGCTGTCAGAGTAGAGCCTGGCGCAGGTCTTGATCTCATGAACCACGAAATCATGATCAGAAATGAAATCAGGAGTTGGACGTTTAACTGACTGAGCTACGCTGATCCTCCTACATAAGATTTTCTATCCTTTGGAGGGCAGGGTAATGTTAAGGCTCCAGGAAACAGTCTGTAGGTTTCCGGAGATTACCTTTTTTCTTGTAAATCATTGAGACAGTTGCAAACTCATGGAGACTCGTGCTACATGACTGTGATCTCTGTCAGTTAACCCTTTGTTTTTCCCTTCCTTTGTTCTTGGGCAGCTAGGAGTGCCTGAAGAATGTCACACATATCCCACTGGGTTGTGAGCTTGTGCTTTGCCTTCAGCTTGCCTTTTGCTCCTTCATCATCATGTCCCCTGTGCTTCCACTGCGTTGGTTCTTAGATTCAGGAGCCTGATTAGACTCCTCTTTCATCTGGCCACCTGGCCCATAATTTGCTGCACTGCAGTCTGCTAGAGTGCTGGCTGTCTCACCTGGGTTGTAGACAACCACTGTTCACTGCCAAATGTATGAATTCATTAGGGCTGCAACCTGATGGTACTCTACTCTATTCACTCCTTGCTCTGCATGTATGATTCCTTCAGGAGAGACAGGTCAGAGCTGGATTCCTTTACTATGCATATCACATTTTCAAATAACTGATTCTCTAGCATCATCTAAGGTAATAAACTTTTTTGAATACTCTTTTGAAGTAAATCTACTTCAGATTCTTTTTTTTTTCCCTTTCATGCTGAAAATCCTGGTTCTTAATTTGACTACAGCATTTTTTGACTTGATGTCTTATCTTAGTATACACTTACCAGTCTTTTTTTTTTTTTTTTTTTTTTTCAACGTTTTATTTTATTTTTGCGACAGAGAGAGACAGAGCATGAACGGGGGAGGGGCAGAGAGAGAGGGAGACACAGAATCGGAAACAGGCTCCAGGCTCCGAGCCATCAGCCCAGAGCCTGATGCGGGGCTCGAACTCACGGACCGCGAGATCGTGACCTGGTTGAAGTTGGACGCTTAACCGACTGCGCCACCCAGGCGCCCCCACTTACCAGTCTTAAAATAGCAATACCAGCACTGCTAATAACAATATAATTACTAGAAACAATATAATTGTATATTGTCATATGCGATGTTATAATATATTATAATGACAATATAATTACTAAAAAGTATTTTAAGATTTCTTTTGTAGTTAATTTTGTCCTTAGATTTTCTCCCTCTAGGGTTAGAGAACAAATCATTGTTTTACTTTTTCTTTCTTTCTTTCTTTCTTTCTTTCTTTCTTTCTTTCTTTTCTTTCTTTCTCTCTCTCTTTCTTTCTTTCTTTCTTTCTTTCTTTCTTTCTTTCTTTCTTTCTTTATCATTGTTTTTCAAAGTCACTTGAAGTGGTTTTTGTTGGTCTCAACCTCCTGATAGTGATGCCTGAGGGACTCACCTTATCTTTGGCAGTCTCCATAGACATGTCCCCGAGCAGAGCCAATACTGTGGCTGCACAGGCCCTGTGGTTCTTACTACAACTGCAAGATGTACCTCAGCAACAACCATCAGGGAACTTTGGGGGGAAAAGGCATATGTACTCAGAGTTCTGGAAGGCACATGGCATGCCTGGGGCCACAAAGTGAAATGACAACGGAGTGTGGACCTCGAGCTCTGTCTTTATTAAGAGACCAGGGTGTAGGGTACCTAGGATTTCATTGGTTTACTCTTTATTGGCAAATTTCAAACATAAGAGCAGGAATGAGGGCAGTAAAGTGGGTCACTCAAGTGATGAGTTATGTAGGTCACCAAGAGCTTTCTAGAAGGGGAACTTCATAGATTGGGCTACCTGGCTCTTTATCTACTTATGTAGCTGGTACTGTGTTTATTCTAGATGGATGTTTTTGAAATAGATGCCTCAGCAATCAAAAGCTTAATGCCAGGCACTTACACTATAATAAAAAAGCTCATTGTCAGATACCTGCACTACCTAGTTCCTCTGTGCAGTCATGCACCCAATTCAAGTACACACTTTAATTCATTGTTTCATTTTGCTTTTGAGTTTTAAGGATTGCTTTTGTCCCCTAATTTAATTTTATATCATAATTATATAAAATATTTATGTGGTTCCAAAGTCAGAGGTACAAAAGGAGGTATATTCCTCTCCACCCTGCACTTTCCTGTCTTTTAGGTAGCCATTCTTAAATTTTTTTTCTACATTTATTTATTTTTGAGAGACAGAGAGAGAGCACAAATGGGGGAGGGGCAGAGAGAATGAGACACAGAGTCAGAAGCAGGCTCCAGGCTTTGAGCTGTCAGCACAGAGCCCAATGCGGGGTTCGAATTTACAAACTGGGAGATCAGGACCTGAGCTGAAGTCCGACGCTTAACCGACTGAACCACCCAGGCGCCCCTAGGTAGCCACTGTTAAATACGAGTTTTCAGAGGCACCTGGGTGGCTCAGTCAGTTAAGCATTAGACTTCGGCTCAGGTCATGATCTCACAGTCCGTGGGTTTGAGCCCTGTTCCAGGCTCTGTGCTGACAGCCTGGAGCCTGCTTCAGATTCTGTGCCTCCCTCTCTGTCTGCCCCTCCCCTGCTCACACTCTCTCTCTCTCTCTTTCAAAAGTAAAACATTAAAAAAATTTTTTTAACTCTTTTAAAAAAGTATAAAAAATAAATTTAGGTTTTCATTTTTTATATAAACAAATACACACGATGTGCATGTTTTCCTTTATTAGCTAAGTAGAAGCATAACTATGCACATGGTTCTCTTAACACCATGTCCTAGAGATCCCTCCAGCACAGTCTGTAGAGACATTCTCTTCTTTGAGAGCTGCAGAATGTCCATTATCAGGGCTCTACTGTTGCCAGCCTTTTGTCATGGTAAAGGCTCATGTGCCTACATCATTTTGTAGTTTTGCAAATGCACCTTTAATGTAGATTCCCAGTGGGTCTGATAGGTCATGGGGTAAATGCATAAGTGACTTTTCTAGATGTAGGGCAACTTCTTGATGTTCCTGTGCTGCTCTAGGTTGTCACAGGGTCGGGCCGCCAGGAGACTCAGAAAACAGATACCGAGTACCGGAAACTCTTTGACCTGGCGCTTCAGGGCCTGCAGCTGCTGTCTCAGTGGAGTGCTCACGTGATGGAAGTGGTAGGCACTCTATGCTTGCTTCTATTTGGAAATGCAGAGACCTGAAAGAACATCTACCCCTGGTTGGTTACAAGTGCTTTTCTTCCCAAGGCCATCAAGAAATTAAATGATATTTTTTCTGCATTAACTTTAGTCTTTGTTCGAGAATGAATTGGCTTTTTATTTCTAACCCTAGAATTAAAATGTATATCAGTCTAAATGTTTCTAAGATGGCTCAGAATATGTTTTGTCTGTTTATAAAAAAAGTCTTATCTTTTAAAACATTTAGATAGAATTTGTACCATTATGATTTTTAATTCTCATGCAATTTATTATTTATTTATTTATTTATTTAGAGAGGGAAGGGAGGGGCAGAGAGAGGGGGAGAGAGTGAGAGAGAGAGAAAGAGAGAGAGAAAGAGGATCCCAAGCAGGTTCCATGCCCAGCGTGGAGCCCAATGCAGGGCTCAATCTCACGAACTGTGAGATCATGACCTAAGCAATCAAGAGTCAGATGCTTAATTGACTGAGCCACCCAGGTGCCCCTAATTCTCATTTTTTTAAAACGCTTTCTCTGTGGAGTTCCAGCCATTGGTTTCTTTTGTTTAGCATTACTAAAATAGTTTCTGATGTGATATGAAGATTTGGATACCTGTAAGTTTGGAAGATTTTCCCTCCTCTTGTTTACTTTGATTAGATGAAAATTATTAAATCAGATGAGCACATGATCATTTGAAGAGCTGATTTTAAAAAGAAGTGGTGATGAAATGGCTAGTTTTAGATATTCAACACAAAATATCCTGGACATTTTACCTGATATATTTCTTAAACCTGAAGTCACATGGCTAGAATGTTTTGCAGTTTTATGGAGATGAACTCTGGTGTGTGTGTGTGTGTGTGTGCGTGCGCGCGTGTGCATGTGTGTGTATGTGTATGTGTGCATAGCGTATGTGTGAGCATGCATGCATGTGTGTGATTTTCAGATGCAACTAATATTAAAAGACTAACCTTTGGTTACTTTGGTGATGGCCATGTCAGTCAGACCAGAAGGTAAGCATTTTACGTTCAGTGTGGATGTCTCCCCCTTTTCTGACCACACCAGTATTCATGGAAACTTGTGCACCCAACGGACAAGTACTCCAACAAGGACTGCCCAGACAATGCTGAGGAGTATGAGCGCGCCACCCGCTACAACTACACTAGTGAGGAGAAGTTCGCCCTGGTGGAGGTGAGGTTTGCTTTCTTTTCCTCCTTTGACTCTGGCCTCAGACTGTCTTCCCATTCAAAGCAGAGGCAAAATCTTGAGTAAAATTCAATGAATAGTTTCATGTTGTTGCTTCTGTATAGGACAGCCCTTTGTATCTGTTGTAGTTGTCAGCAGAACAATAAAATAGGATGTGAGTTTCTGGTTTCTGTATTGATAGCTCCCTGTGAAGATCAGGGGTTTGTTCACAAGTATCTGGGAGTAGGACACATCTTGTGGGAGGGGGCAGAAGAGGAACAAAATGTGGACCCTGGTGGTCTCAGAGGACCCCCTGTGTTTCCAGCTGTTGTCACCAAGTTCTTTGCTCTCACATATGTTGGCTGTGTTCCCTCAGCTCTGCAGTGTCTTCATGAGCCTTTTGATGAACAGAAGTTCTTAATTTCAGTGCCATCGAGTTTCTTTTCTTTTGTAATTGGACTGTTTTTTGTCTTGTTTAAGAAAACTTTGCATACCCTAAGGTCATAAGATATTCTCTACTGGCCTTCTGGATGTTTTATTATTCTGACTTTCACATTTAGATCTCAAGTTCACCCCAAGTTAGTTTATTTTTAAGTTTATTTATTCAAGTAATCTCTACACGCAACGTGGGGCTCAAACTCACAACCCCGAGATCAAGAGTCACATACATCCTCTTCTAACTGAGCCAGCCAGGCATCCCTCTCCTCCCCCCCGCACCCCAGGTTAGTTTTTAAAACACTTCTGCCCCCATTGCTCCATCTTGCCACCTTTGTTGTCAGTCAAGTGATATGGGTGTGATATGGGTGTGATTCTGGTCACTTTTCTAATCCATTGTTTTAATTGGTCTATCCTTGTTCTAACACCACCTCCTTCTTAATTACTGTAAGTTGATTCTGTGTCAGGTAAAGCAAGCTTTTCTGTCTTCAAGAGTTCCTTGGTTATTCTTGCCCTTTGTATTTTCATACAAATTTTAGAATCATTTTTTCATATCTCACAGTGAAACCTGTTGGAATTTTTTATGGATATATGAATAAACCTATAGATCATTTTAGGGAGAATTGATAAATTTAGAATATTGAGTCTTTTATGAACATGATATATATCCCTCCATTTATTTAGATTCTCTTTTATAATCTGTAAAACTCTTCCACATCTTTTGTTAGCTTTATTTCTAGGTGTTTGATATGAGATGGTATATTTTAAATTTTTTCTAAATGTTTGTCACTGCTATTTAACATGTAAATTCTTTTTTGCATTTTTCTTTATATCTAATAACTTGTCTAAACTCATTTATTAATTGTAATAAATTATCCATTAGATTTTCTACCTATATAATCATCTGAAAATGATGACAGTTTTATTTATCCCAATTTTCCATTTTTATTTGTTTTTTAAATCACACTGGGTAGGATCCCTGCTTGTTAAATAGGAGGCACTAGGCTTTGTCTCATTCCTCATCTCAAAGGGAAAGCTTTCAACATTTCACTGTATAATGTGTTTGCTACAGGTTTCTTAATGCCAACAATCATCAGTTTAAGGAACTTGTGCTCAATTCCTTATTTGCTAAGAGATTTTATTATGAGTTGATATTACTTCTATTAAACACTTGGCATCCACTGAGGTACTCCTGTGACTTTTCTCTTATATTCCATTAATGTGTTAATGTGGTTAATTTATATTGATTGTGAGGGTCCTCCCCCCCCCCACTGGTTGGTTTGTCTTTTTGTTTTTTTGTTTTGTTTTGACCAGGTTTAATGTAGCCTTGCATTCCTGGTGTAAACTCAACTCAGTCATAATAGATTATCCTCTTTATATATTGTTAGATACAGTTTGCTAATATTTGGCTTAGGATTTTTATATCAAACTTGATGAGTGAAACTGTCTTTTACTATCCCTTTTACACTTGATCTTAGCCAAAAGGCCGAGAAGCGATTACTATCCCTTTTAAAATAAACCTTTTATTTTAAAATATTTTTAGAGTTAAAGAAAAATTGCAAAGATTATACAGTAAGTTCCTGTATACCCCACACCCATTTTTCACATTTTATATTAGTATTGTTATAATTAATAAACCCATATTGATACATGAGTATTAACTAAAGTCCATATTTTATTCAGATTTCCTTAGTCTTTCCATAATGTCTTAATTCTGGTCTAAGATCCCACATTACATTCAGTTGTCATATCTCCTTAGGCTCCTCTGGGTTGTTTTTCAGACTGCCTTTGTTTTGAATGACCGGTCAGGTATTTTGTAGAATGTTTCTCCATTGGTATTATCTGATTAACCTGGGGTTATAGGTTTGGGGAAAGAGGATCACAGAGGTAAAGCACCATTTCAGTCATATCACATCAAAGGTACATGTGGTCAACAAACTCATCACTGTTGGTGTTGACCTTGATCACCTGGCCAAGGAAGTATTATCAGGTTTCTCTATTATGAAGTTACCTACACCTTCCCCTTACCCCTGTTCTCCCCCTTTTTTTTTTTTAATTTTTTTTTTCAACGTTTATTTATTTTTGGGACAGAGAGAGACAGAGCATGAACGGGGGAGGGGCAGAGAGAGAGGGAGACACAGAATCGGAAACAGGCTCCAGGCTCTGAGCCATCAGCCCAGAGCCCGACGCGGGGCTCGAACTCACGGACCGTGAGATCGTGACCTGGCTGAAGTCGGACGCTTAACCGACTGCGCCACCCAGGCGCCCCTGTTCTCCCCTTTTTATGGTGTACTTTAGGGAAGGAAGTCTGTGCTCAGCCCACACCTGTGGAATGGGTAACATTACTTCTTTATAACCATCCATTCTAGTTTTCTGGATGCTGGCTTCATAAAACAATTCATTGAGGGCTCCCTTCTTTCTGTATTGTCTGTAGTCGTTTGTGTAAGGTTCATATTCTTCCTTAAATGTTTGCTAGCATTTATGTGATGGTTTTTGGTGATCAGTTTCTTTACCATGTACATTTTCTATTTCTTTTTATATCAGTTTTGGAAAGTTGTATTTTCAGGGATGGTAAGTCGTATTTTCAGGGAGTTTTCAAAGAATCTTTTAAATTTTTCTAATTTTTTTGTAAATATTTTTTAAAGTTATTTTTAACATTTATTCATTTTTGAGAGGGGGCGGGGGGACAGGATACTAGCAGGGGAGGGCAGAGAGAGGGGGAGTCACAGAAACCGAAGCAGGCTCCAGGCTCTGAGCTGTCAACATGGAGCCCGACATGGGGCTCGAACTCCTGAACTGTGAGATCATGACCTGAGCCGAAGTTGGCGCTCAACTGACTGAGCTACCTAGTTGCCCCTAAAATTTTCTATTTGTCGTAAAGTTTTTCATAATAAATTCTCCTCTTATTTTGTTAACAACTTTTTTTTTCTACATCATATGCAATTCATCTGTTTTGAAGTATAAACATTCAATGCTTTTTTTTAGATATTCAAAGAGTTGTGCAATCACAATCAAATTTAGAACATTTCTGTTATGTCAGAAAGAAACTTTGTACCCGTTAGCAGTCACCCAATTCTCCCCTCCCTTTTGCCCTAGGCAGCCAGTCTGCTTTGTGACTCTAGATTTGCTCATTCTGAACAGTTCATATAAATGAAATCATACAATATGTGGCTGACTATGATTGACTTCTGTCACTTAACATAATGTAAGGTTCACACATGTATCAGTATTTCATTCTTTTCATTGCTGAATAATATCCCATTGTATGGATGTATCACATTTTATTTATTTATTAGCTGATGGATATTTTGGTTGTTTCTATTTTTTCACTATTGCGATTAATGCAAATAGCTTTTCTGGACTAGCTTTTGTATGGACTCATGTTTTCATTCCTTTTGATACACCTAGGAGTAGAATTGATGGGTCATATGGTAACTCTGTGTTTAACATTTTGAGAAACTACCAGATGGTTTTCCCAAGTGGCACCACTATAGTATACTCCTATAAATAGTGTATGAGGGTTCTACTTTCTTAGAATCCTTATTAACACTTGTTAATTGTCTGTCTTTTTGGTTCTGGCCACCCTACTGGATGAGAAGTATATCTCATTATCATTATGATTTTGATTTGCATTTTCCTAACAACTAATGATGCTGAGCATATTTTCATGTGCTTGTTGGCAATTTATAAATCTTCTTTGGAGAAATGTCTATTCAGATCCTTTGTCCATTTTTAAATTAGATTTTTATCTTCTTATTGAGTTTTTTATATATTTTAAAGAGTTCCTTATCAGACATGATTTGCATTTTCTTCCGTTCTTTGGTTGTCTTTGACTTTCTTAATGGGGTCTTGGGAAGCATAAAGTCTTTAATTTCAATTAGGTTCAGTTTACTTATTTTTTCTTTTGCTGCTTATGCTTTTGGTTTTATATTTACGAAACCATTTCCCAACCCAAGTCATGAAGATTTACTCCTATCTTTCTTATAAGAATTTTATAGTCTTGCTTCTTACATTTAAATGTGTGATGCGTTTTGAGTTAGTTTTTTAATATGGTGAGGTAGGGGCTGTGTTAGAGGTTCCCAAAATTGCCCTTGGGCTTGATTTGCTAGGACTCACAGGACTGAGTAGCTGTTCTACTCAAAGTTATAATTTATTACAGTGAAAGTGATGAAGTTTTGGGGTGATGATGGGGGTTCGGAGCTGATGGCCAAGAAAGAATTCTTCAAGATGTCTTTGGTGTAAAAAGGTGATTTTATTAAAGCACAGGGACAGGACCCCTGGGCAGAAAGAGGTGAATTGGGATTGTGACAGGTAACTGATTATATACCCTCAGGTTGGCAAGGGGGCAGGGACAGTGTAAGTCTCTAAGGACTTTTAGAAGGAAGGTTTCCAGGACCTTGAGGGGCTAGCTGCTGTTAGGAAAACACCATTTATTACTGTTTAGTAAAACCTCAGTCATGAGACCCTTCTGATATATATCAGGGGTCATGGCTTGGAGTCTGATTACCAGTGTATATCTTGGGGAAGTTGAGATAAAGGAAGTTTCCAAAGGAATTTTTATATGTTAAAGTAGACTTAAAGGTTCGGGGTGGGGGTGGGGGGTGGGGGGTGGGGGGTGGGCTGGTGGTGGTCAGGATAATGTTAAGCCAAGATTCTCTTTTGCCCCTAGCAAAGTGTCATCATTGAGGCAGCTGAGCTCCTAGAAGGAGGTCACTCTGCCAGTTTCAAGGACTTGTCAACGGGCTATAGGCAGTAAGGGAATTTAATTTTTTATTTGCCTTTGTTTCCCGTATCACCATGGCAAGCACTTAAACCCCTTTCCTTTGTTCTTGGGTAGCCAGGAGTGTCTGAGGAATATTACACATATTCCACCTGGGTGGGTCCAGGGGCTGCTGTTAGCCTGTACTTTGCCTTCAGTTTGCCTTTTGATCCCTCATCAAAACAACACATTTAAATCAGCAAAAGGCACCTGGGCATAGTCTAGGAGAAACCAGATGCAAACTTCTAGGTATCCCCTACTAGTGCAGTTGTGCAGGATGTACTTTATTTTCCCGGCAAAGATGAATGGCAGCATGAGAAAAATGTTGCCAGCTAGGGAACCTTACCCAAGATCTTAGTGTCCAGGTTTAATAAAAAACCTCAATAAAGGGGGTTAATAATGTCAATAATGTAGGTCTGTAGTGTAGGCATGCAGCATGCCTGCATGATTGACCTCAGCTGCTCAGACTCCAGACTCCAGTGCAAAAATAGGTGTTTACCATAAATTACATTGTTGGTATAAACTATCTAATCACACTGGTACTGCAGTGGCCCAGAGCCTTAGGTAGCCACAAACACTCTTTTCAGAATATTCGGAGGCTCAGAGCTCAGTTCCTAGGAGTTGGCCAAGGAAGGGCCAGTCCTAAAAACAGGGCTTTCTTGGGAATATGCAGGGTTTGATTATCTCAGTCCTCAGAGTTTATCCTTTCCTGCATAGGAGTGTTTTGCATGTGGATATCTAATTATCCCACTACTGTTGAAAATGGAATATTTCCCTGTTGAATTGTTTCCACACTCTTATTGAAAATCAGTTGACTGCAAATTGATAGAAATGTGTAAATTTCTGAACTTCTATTTCTATTCCATTGACGTGTATGTTTATCTTATGTTGATATAGTCATATAGTCACATAATCTCTTAATACCTATAAACTGTGTGACAGTTGATAAGGTGTTTTGGGGTGATGGTAGAGTTCGGAGCTGATGGCCAAGAAAGAATTCTTGCATCATCCTTGATGCAAAAAAGGTAATTTTATTAAAGCACGGGACAGGACCCATGGGCAGGAAGAGCTGTCCCGGACCCTGAGGATAGAATAGTTACATACTTGGGAGTTGGGGGGATGTAAAGTCTAGAGGAAGTTTCCAGTAGGATTTTCTTGTGCTAAAGAAGACTCATAAGATCCTGGAGGCCTAGCTCTTGTCAAGCTAAGGTTGTTTCTTCCCTTTAGCAAAGCATGAACATTAAGACTGTAGGGAGTTCCTAGAGAAACATTTTACTCTATATTTGTCAATGGCTGCAGGTTATAAGGAATTTTAATTTTATTTGCCATTTCCTTCTTGCCTTTGTTTCCCCCATCAGTAATCATCCCCTTTCTTTCTTAATGCTGGTAATTGTGGCTTGTCTATTTTTCTTGATTAGTCTTGGCTGGACATTTGTCAATTCTATTATTTGTTTACTTATTTTTTTAAACAGCTTTATCTTCATTGATCACCTTCTGTGATATGCTTGTTTTCTGTTTTGTTAATTTTTACTTTTATTTACCTCTAGTTCGGGGGGGGGGGGTTATTTTGCTATTCTTTTTGTAGATTTATGATGAATATTAGATTATTATTATTTTCACACATTTTTGTTTTCTAATGTATGCCTCTAAAGCTCAAAATTTTACTTTTTAGCATACTTTTCCCACATACCATAAATTTTTAATATGTAGTGTTTTCATTTTCATTCAAAGTGGTTTTGAATTTTATTTCAGTTAAAAAAATTTTTTTTTAATATTTTATTTATTTTTTGAGAGACAGAGAGAGATAGAGTGCGAGCAGGGGAGGGGCAGAGAGAGAAAGACGCACAGAATCTGAAGCAGTCTCCGGGCTCTGAGCCATCAGCACAGAGCCCTATGCAGAAGATGATAACCTGAGCCAGTCTGATGCTCAACCAACTGAGCCACCCAGGCACCCCTTGAAATCAGTTTTAATTTGAATTGGGGCATTTGCCTTTTTTTTGGCAGAAATCCCCCCCCACCATTAGAAAAGCAACACAGAACCATCAAATGGATCCCTAAAGCAAACAAATAGAACACTAGAGTATGTAGTAAGCACAGTATATGATGCTGCCACAGAGATGAACTTTAAGCATTTTAGTGTAGTTTCTTCCAGGCCTTTTTATGCATATTAATTTAGCATGCTGTTACTGTTTAACAAGTGGAATTTGGGCTATAAACTCCTATAACTTCTTTTTTCTTTTCCAGCTAATAACATATTTGCTTTCCTGAATCTTTTTTGTTCTTTTTCCTTTAAAGTCCTTCACAGGGCATGTGCCTTTATGCATTTGGGAGTGCTTTGAGTCAGTCACCAAATTCTCTGTTAGCTCCATGTCAAGCGAAGCAGATCCATCCCTGCCCTCAAGGCACTCATGGTCTAATGGAGTCAGACCCAGGCATAGGGACAGCTACTGAGCCAGAGCTCCTGAGAAGAGTTACAGGGTAGCAGCTTCAGAGCAGAAACATAGGAGGCCAGGGAAAGGTACTATGCATGAGAG
Source organism: Herpailurus yagouaroundi (assembly GCF_014898765.1). Taxonomy (NCBI): domain Eukaryota; kingdom Metazoa; phylum Chordata; class Mammalia; order Carnivora; family Felidae; genus Herpailurus; species Herpailurus yagouaroundi. The sequence continues at coordinate 28,525,062 of NW_024412416.1, read as the reverse complement.
GGAGGCAGCTTCCAGGTGCAACTTGGCATCACCTGAGAAGGAGCCATCACCTGTTCTCCTCCACCATACTGAAACTCATGTGTCCCCCTGCAGGTGATTGCCATGATCAAAGGCCTGCAGGTGCTAATGGGCAGGATGGAGAGTGTGTTCAACCACGCCATCCGGCACACCGTCTATGCTGCGCTGCAGGACTTCTCCCAGGTTACCCTCCGGGAACCACTCAGGCAGGCCATCAAGAAGAAGAAGAATGTCATCCAGAGGTCAGCCTCAGTGTAATACCTCCCTGTGAGCTTGGAGTCCAAAACTGTAGAATTAGTTTAGTTTAAACAACTGTATAGTTACATTTTCATAAATATGCTCAATGCATTTATATTCAACCTTCAAAATCCCTTCTGGTAAATGTCCTCTAAGATTTTCCATCTCAAAATGTGTTGTCTTTAAGTATTTTTGCTTCTGTTCTTTTTGGCCTGTCCTACAAATTGGCCAAAAAATACATAGATATTGCAGACATCTTGTAGTGATCCTGAGCTAGTTTTCTCTTAATATTTAGCCTTTTAAAGTTGTCTTTCAGAGACATTTATGTAAAATGAAGCTTACAAGGGCTCACAAGTGTATTGATTTCATTTTCTTGCTTTATAATTGATGTGTTTATCACCTGGCTTGGTATGATTTTTAGCATTAATAAAATTTTATACTGTGAGTCTTCCCATTTTGCTCATGCTTGCTGTAGTAGGAAGCTAACCACATGGGAAACGTATAGTCTAAGAGTAACTTGGGTTTTAACTAGAATTTTCACCATGAGATAGGATTGGTACATCTGCCAAGTGTGGTGCCTATGGGGGGTCTCCACATGGTGGGATGGGAGCATGTTTCAAATGTGTCCGAGACATAGACCCAGTCCCCACAGTTGTGTTGGTGACATGTTCCTTTAGAAATCAGGGAATCAGCCAAGGGAGGTCGAGTTTCAGCTCCATAGGTGGATATTTGTGGTCTGTCCTCTTGTTGCCCTTTGCATGACAGTGTTCAGGAAATAAAACACCACTTCCAGGCTAATTGATGCAAACTGCAGCTAAGTCAGATCTTCTGGGGCTACTAATGTCTCAGAGAAAACAGTCTATCCAAAGATAATTTCATTTTGAACTGGTCCATTATCATATCCCACACTGTCCCCAAAGGAAATCAGGTGTGAAAATTGGTTTTCCAGCTGTGTTAGGTGAGGAGATGCAGTGATTGTAAAAGTCCTGAAGCTATAAGTGCTCCATGCCTCACTGATGACTTGATGGGGCTGTTTAGTGTTCTGCAGGCCATCAGGAAGACCGTGTGTGACTGGGAGACGGGGCACGAGCCCTTCAATGACCCAGCCCTGCGGGGCGAGAAGGACCCCAAGAGTGGCTTCGACATCAAAGTACCCCGGCGTGCCGTGGGACCCTCCAGCACGCAGGTTTTCATCCTCCCTGCTCCCCTGCTCTATCTGTTCCCCTGAGTGGGCTAACCCAAAGCTGAGGGTTGGTAAGCAAGACCGGGAGTAAAATGACATCATCACTTCTGCTCAAGATGATCAAGTATTGCCTGTGCCTTTTCTGCTCCTTGGTTCCCTGCCCAAGTGAATCTGGAGCATTCTTGTGATTCTCAGATTTGATCATTTGCATGCAGAACTTAATTTGACTGCATCAACTCCTATCACAAAAATGTGGGTGAAAGTCTATGTGTCCGTATTTATGCTGTGTTTCCTGATAGGTGTTTAAATGTATGGTTATAATTTTTACATTGGGCCTAAAAATGATTGTTTCTGAAGATAAAACTTTTAGAAATTTAAGAATATACCTTTTTTGTATCCCTGGTCTTAAGCCACCACTGCTCTTCTCTCTCCTGCCATGCTCAGCCCCCTGCTCCCCAAAAGCAGCCTTATTGTGACTCTCATATCTGATTTAGTATGTCCTTCTGCTTTTCTCTTCCCATTTTGGGATGTAGTACTTCTTAACTCATCATTCTTCTGTTGAGGGCTTTTATAATCCCTTCTTGCCAGTCTTTCAGAGAACTACCAGCAAAACACATTGTTGGCTGTAAATGAAACCTCTCAAATATCTGGGAGGAAAGCATTTGGCCCACCCAAGGAAGATGCTTGTCCTGATTCTGTCCAGTGTGCATGCACCCTTCCCACCCTCCGTTCCCATGTGTGTCTCCCCACCCTATGATGTGTGTGTCCTGTGACTAACGGCTCTCTCCCACCTCTCCCCCCATCTGTCCATGTCTAGCTCTACCTGGTGCGCACCATGGCGGAGTCCTTGAGCTCTGCCGAGCTGCTGAGGCAGCTCAAGTCTTTGGGCATGGAAAGACTCTTGCATGTGGTAAACGCGTTTCTGAGGCAGTCCTACACCTATCCGCCTCTTTTAACCTTTGGTGGTAAGACATCATTTGTTTTTCTTGTTGACATTATGGCACGGAGGTGAATTGCTCCGTTACAAGTTCTTTCTCACAGGCAGCACCAACTTGGCTACTTAGATGGGCGCCCAGACCCACTTTGAGGAGCTGGCATAGTGGTAGGCTTACTGCTGCAGCCTGGCTCTGGTCAGGGCATAGCACAGTAGTCTTTCTCTTGTGGTTTATCTGAGTTTGGTATAACTAATGTGCCATGTATATTTTCTCCCCCACAAATGTTTCCTTGGATAATGCAGCTTTACATGGTGAGAACCATGCTAGAGTCCCTCATTGCAGACAAAAGTGGTTCCAAGAAAACCTTGAGAAGTAGCCTTGAGGGGCCCACCATATTGGACATAGAAAAATTTCATCGAGAGTCATTCTTCTACACTCACTTGATTAATTTCAGTGGTAAGAGCTACTGCTGACCAGCGTCTGGCCCAGCATGTTCTAACACTAACACTGTCTAGAATGCTTCTGCTGACCATCCCTGCTGTGGTCCCTCACACACCTAGACGATGATCCATGTTGTAACCTTCGTGGTATTTCCTTGCCTGTCGCTTTAAATGCACGGCTGGCAGGGCTCCTTCCATGTGGCGTGGCCCTTAGAAAGATGAGGGCCGTGGGCCTGCAGCTGGCTCTGTGACCTGAATGCAAAGCCTTTGTAACCCATACAAGGTTAGAAACACAGACAAATGTCATCTGTCACCTGGCTCAAGAACAAGATAGTGATGAATATGAGAAACAACCTCCATGAGCACTGATGTGTGGAAGGTGGCAAATCACCTTGACCAGGGCATTGGGTGGCTACCCTTTGTCAATGTGGAGTCTGTGTTTACTCCAGTGCTGCAGCAGCTTCCTCAGAGCAGGAAGCCTCTATCTTGGCTGGGAGTATAGTGGGTTTGGAGTAAATAGTAAGGCTTTTGTTTTTCACTTGTCAAATGATGGAAACTTTTTTTAAAGTTTATTTATTTATTTTGAGAGAGAGAGAGAGAGAGAGAGGAGTGGGGAGGGGCAGAGAGAGAGGGAGAAAGAAAGAATCCCAAGCATGCTCTGCACTGTCAGTGCAGAGCCCGATGCGGGGCCCAAACTCATGAACCGCGAGATCATGACCTGAGCCAAAACCAAGAAGTCGGATGCCTAACTAAGCCACCCAGGCACCTGGAAACATTGTTTTAAAAAAAAATTTCTGTTTTGCATTAGATAGATTTGTATTGAATATGCATGTAATGCTGCATCTTTATCCTAAAATAAAGTAACACGGTTTTTATTTATCCTTTTATTATTTGTTTATTTACTTACTTAAGGTTTACTTATTTTTGAGAGAGTGAGAGAGACAGTGTGAGTGGGGGAGGGGCAGAGAGAGATGGAGACACAGAATCCGAAGCAGGCTCCAGGCTCTGAGCTGTCAACACAGAGCCCAACGTAGGGCTCAAACTCACAAACCGTGAGATGACCTGAGACAAAGTCAGATACTTAACCAACTGAGCCACCCAAGTGCCCCTATTTCTCCTTTTAAAAAGGCCATTTTCCCCCTTCCCAGTCCCTCAAAGAAGCTCACAGGGTTGACAAGGTCCCATTGGCAGGTGGTGGTATACCAGACCAGCAGGGGCCAGATGCTGAATCTTCTCTTTTTGTGAGCAGGAATGTGCAATGTCTAGGGTGGCTTTGCTTGCAGCCACTTTGTGGTTGTCTCATCCCTAGTGTGAGGTGCCGTGTGACCCCTCCCTGCTCATATCTGCTCCCGCATGGCTCACGGCTGAGATTGAAAGAGTCAGCATCTCACACATGCCCCCCTCCCACCTGAGATTGTCCTGCTGAGTCTTTTCTGCTTGCAGAAGATTAACATGATGTCGTTTGAATCCTTCAAGAAACGCTGCAGCAGTGCTGTGACCTTTCACAGTTGTGGTTCCGAGAGTTCTTCCTGGAGCTGACAATGGGCAGGAGGATCCAGTTCCCCATTGAGATGTCCATGCCCTGGATCCTGACGGACCACATCCTAGAGACCAAGGAGGCATCCATGATGGAGTGAGTGCCCTGTGGGCCTGTTTTAGTTATTTGTGGTAACCAGGGTCCGTGGTGGCATTTGGGAGCTGGGAGAGGGAGGAAGGGGCTGGACTGTGTTCAGCACTTTATTTGAAGTTGTCATACTTGGGGTAAGACTTCAGAGATTAATACAAGTAATGGGTTTCTTGGCTTTAGACTCCAACTGGAACATAGCAGAAGTCACTAAGTCCCACCATGTCCAAGTAAGGCCCTGGGGACTCAGCTAAGTTCAGCAAAAGGAGATGTGGCCTGGCCTTTCGTGTGGCACAGCCTCTGAGCCAGATGAATTTGGGAGATAAAGTATTAATTGAACAGCTTTGTTTTGTGGTCAGGACTCAGGGCCAACAGAGGGGATCAGAGATTTTGAAAATATGAGGTCCATGAAGGTATTCTTGGGAACTGACCCAGCAGGTTCTTCGACACACAGAGCAAATGTCTTTGTCTTTGCCTATGCACATCAGTTCTTATGTGGTGGTCAGGAAGATGGCCTTCCACTTTCTCTGGAGTGGCCATATCCTCTGTTCTACAACACTGGAAATCTAATGCAGAGGCCTTGGCATGCCTCTTTGTTGCATCTTTGGAGTTGAACTTGACCCCACTGCTCACACAGCCTCCCTGCTGTGAGGTGGGAGTGGCCTTGTACCCTCAGAGGATCCTTATTACTGGAGACCTCTGGCTTTGTCCAGACTCTGTCCAGACATGGGGCAGAGGGAAAGGGGCTTTCAAAAGCTATGCTGGTCATGGTCATGGTCAGCTGTAGGACCCAGGACCTTTATGTTTTTCTTGTTAAGCCAGACAGTTCATTCTTAGAAATAAGAAAATAACTTGTTTTTGTGGTTATAAAAAATACTGTATTCTGTGGTGAGAAACTTTAAACATAAATGAGAAGATGCAGCTACAGGAGGCCCTTGTGGACCCAACGGGCCCTGGGCATGACCTCCATAAGTGTGTCCCATCTGTGGGATTGTCTGGCTTATTAGTCCATTAGGATCCTGGACAAAAACCTAGTTTGGTGTTTGAAGTAAGAACTGTTTTTCCTCATGTGAGAGGTCAGCAATGAATGTTAAATTTCACTTGGAGTACGGGATGTGAGAGCCGAAAAGCCCTTTGTGGAAGGCTGGGCTGACCACTTGCCCCCTCTGCAGGTACGTCCTCTACTCCCTGGACCTGTACAATGACAGCGCACACTATGCCCTCACCAGGTTCAACAAGCAGTTTCTCTACGACGAAATTGAAGCAGAGGTGAGGGCCCAGGCACCTTTAACAAACTTTAATTTCCTTTTTCTCGGAGTGTTACAGGAAGCAGATTTTCTTTAATAGTACAGGAGGTTTAAACAATAGAATGAACTTTGAAATAAACATTTTGTAGTAAACCTTCCTATCTGTACTTTTCTCTCTGCATCTACACATGTGATGATTGACAGCATGTCATAAGCACCTGTTTCCTCACCTGTCTTCTGTTAAAAACACAGTTTAAAGCAGGTGCATCTACATAGTAGATGCACTGAACCAACCCCTATTTTATTTCTTTCATTTTAGTTTCTTAGTTTTGCATATTGTAAGTAATGCTTTGATGAACTTCCTTGCACCTAATTTTTTAACTGTGTTCAATTATTTTTTGAGGACAAATTCCTATAAGTGGAATTATTAAATTTTTCTACATGTAGCTAAGGAGATAAATCTAAGGAGAAAATTTAAAAATTTTCTAGTTTAAGATATAAGACAGTTTAAAGCTCAACAAATTACATTGTGCATCTGGATTTCCTTCTCTGCCTCCTTGCAAAAACTAGAAAACGCTTCTTAAGGGCAGACACCTGCAGGTCCTGTAGTGGTTCCCCTTTGAGCACATGGTGTCCTGTGAGCACCAGGTGGGGTGGGGAGGCTAACCCTATTTGCAAGGGAGAATACAGTTTTAGGAGTGGAGTCATAGGGGTTTATCCATCCTATGTGTCTTCACCAACCTCAGTGCTTAGAGCAGCCAGCCATGCTCCAGAGGATGCCACCACACACAGTAGTTCCTGGGACACATAGCCTGGTGGCAGAGCAGAACCCAAATACAATTAAACCACTGGGAACACTTGATAAAGAGAGACTTTTTCATACTCCTTTGCCTTTAAGAGACATGAAACGTTTTTCTCCATCAGTAAGAAAGGTTCTGACATAATTCCAGTGGCTGTGTAGTGATCACTCCTGGCCACACCATAATATCTGCTGGTGTTAGACAATGAGTTTATTTCTTGGGGTGCCAGGGTGGCTCAGTCAATTGAGCGTCAGACCCTTGGTTTCGGCTCAGGTCATGATCTCATTCATGGTTTGTGGAATTGAGCCCTGCATCAGCACAGAGCCTGCTTGGGATTCTCTCCCTCCCCTCTCTGTCTGCCCCTTCCCCACTTGCTCATGCTTGCTCTCTCAAAACAAATAATCTTTTTTTTTAATTGTTTTTTCAACGTTTATTTATTTTTGGGACAAAGAGAGACAGAGCATGAATGGGGGAGGGGCAGAGAGAGAGACACACACAGAATTGGAAACAGGCTCCAGGCTCTGAGCCATCAGCCCAGAGCCTGACGCGGGGCTCCAACTCACAGACCGCGAGATCGTGACCTGGCTGAAGTCGGACGCTTAACCGACTGCGCCACCCAGGCGCCCCTCAAAACAAATAATCTTAAAAAAAAAATTGAGGTTGTTTTTTGTCTCTCTTTGCTAATAATTGCCTTTGTTTACCTTAATAAAAGATTTTCTTTTAATTTTATATTCCCAGAACTTACTCATTTTATAACTGAAAGTTTGTACCTTTTGACCACTTTCACCCATTTTGCCTACCCTTACCCCTGCTTCTGGAAACCACCAGTCTGTTTTCTGTGCATTCTTTTTTTTTTTTTTAAGTTTATTTATTTTTGCAAGAGGGTGTGAGTGCTAGTGGGGGAGGGGCAGAGAGAGAGAAGGAGAGAGAGAATCCCAAGCAGGCTTTGTACTGTCAGTACAGAGCCCAGTGTGGGGCTTGATCCCATGAACCATGAGATTATGACCTGAGCTAAAATCAAGAGTCAGCTCAACCGACTGAGCTGCCAAGGCACCCCTCCCCCCTCTTTTTTTTTTTTTTTTTTTTAAGATTTCACACATGAGATTGTACTGTATTTGTCTTTCTTTGTTTGACTTAACTTCAGTTAACATAATGCCCTTAGGGTCCATCCATATAGTTGCAAATGGTAGGATTTCTTTTTTTATGGCTGAATAGTATTCCATTATATATATATATATATATATA